>NC_057841.1:15338636-15641666 GCF_910594005.1 Cervus elaphus | reverse complement strand
AATGCTGTTCACAATGATAGAGCCAGCAAACTATAGTCCACAATTTTTTGCTACCTCCCATTTAAATCATTGATATTCAGTTACTAAATAGTGCAGTATGCTAAGTGCTAGATTAAGTAAGACACACACACACCACCTCACAAACACATAAATGAACAGGATAAGTCCACTGAAATTATGTTGTGACTTAGTTAGAAATCTAAATTGCTTTCTAATTTTAACACCTGAAATTATGATAAAAGGACCCAGGTTATCATCTGAATTTTGCCGCAAGAAATTTTCTAGTGAGAGTTGTGGATACTTCAATTCACCATTAGGCAGACTACTGTAAACTTTCTTTAAAGAAATCTTAAGGTATCAACCTTCTGTAAAAATTTCATTCTATATCTCTGATTGGTTATCTATATTATTTGCATAAAACTGAAAAGTCTGTTGGGTTCATCTCCAAGATGCAGTTTATGTTTTTCCTGACTTTATATTAATAAAGACGGTACTATAGAAAGACAGTGATCTGCCTTGGAGGATAAGGAAGTGTGTGTGTGTGTGGTGAGTTACTATCCAGAAGAGCAAAGATGAGGAGTAGCTGAGGTCCTGTTTTAGCCATGTGATTCAGAGCCTGAGCAGCAAAGTGTGCTTAGAATGTCAAGAAAAGGACCATTTCCTTACTTCTGCACAAAATAAGCAATGTCTGGCCTCCTGAGTAATTTTTATATAAACACCATGATAACATCAAAGGCACCTTCAACAGTGGCAGCAGAGAGGGCCTCGGGGTCAGTTCCAGGAGAGTTAGAAGTACAAGGCAGAGCAAAATATGCCAGATGTACCTGGAGACTGAAAAGGATGATCTGGTCTATAAACAAGCAAGAACTCTCTCAGTAACTAGAGAAGTTATTTCAAGAATATTTTTCATGAGAAAAGGGAGAAGATATGGCAATGTTGAAACATTTTACTTTTTGATCAGGAAATTAATCAAATTAATCTCTAACTTTTTAAGTAATCGTATACCCCACTTTGCTTCATTGACTCTGATGGCTTCCTTGTTCTTCTAACTCGCCACGTTTGCTGACACTTCAAGACCTCTGTTCTTATTGCTTCTTCCATCTGGATATTCTTCTCTCGACCTTTACTTTACCCGTCACTCCATTTTTTAAAGCTAATTTTTGTTGGAGTGTAGCTGTTTTAAAATGTTGGTCAGTTTCTACTGTATAGCACAGTGAATCAGCTATATGTGTACATATATCCTCTCTTTCTGGATTTCCTTCCCTCTGAAGTCACCACGGAGCACTGACCAGAGCTCCCCGTGCTGTCCAGCAGGTTCTCATTAGTGACCTATTTCACACGTGGCATCAATTGTGTGCATATGCTGATCACAGTCTCCGAATTCTTCCCAGCCCCTGCTCCCCAACTCGGTGTCTATGTTTGTTTTCTACACTCGTGTCTCTATTTCTGTTCTGCAAATAAGATCATCTATACTATTTCTCTAGATTCCACATGTATGAGTTAAATGGACTATATTTGTTTTTCTCTTTCTGATTTACTTCACTCTGTATGACAAGATCTAGGTCTATCCACTTCTCTACAAATAATTCCAATTTTGTTTCTTTTCATGATTGAGCAATATTCCATTGTAGAATACTCATCACTTCATTTGTGTATACTTACGTTATTTCCCAGACAGATTTCCAAGATCACCCTAACTTGAATGTTTCTCTCTACAGTTAATATCTTTTGTAGTTCCCTATTTATCTTTTTTCACATCTACTACTCGGCAGTATGTGTTTATATTCTTTTTTATTTAAGTGATGCTCCCAGACTAAAGGAATAAAGCTATATTTTGCTGGTATTAAATCAATCTTTGTATATTTATATCTAAATTACATTCAGTTCTCTTATTTCAAGAAGATCCAGTCATCACTGTCATGTTCAACTTGGTCTTCCATTCACATATATATACAAAGGAACAACAAAGAACCCTGAGACAGCTGGAGAAATCTAAAAATTCAAAATAGAAAATCTAAAGAGAAAACTTCTTTAAAAAACAGGGCCAATAAGAAGCTGAAGTGATGCTAATTATTATACTCAAATATATATATTCAAATTATTTTATTTTTCCGTATGCTTAAGAGTAAGATAAAAAAAATCAATAAAAATGGAGAATATAAAAGCAAAGATGAAAGAAGATAAAATATGACAGAAGGAAGTTGTAAAGGAGAATGAGGGTATTTAAAGTCACACACGTATAGGACATATTTTCCCTTTGCAGAAGAAGACACACATTCACTGTGATGCAGAAGAATCAAGAAAAGGACTCAGGATTGGAGGCAGATTAAAAATTTCTTTGGGAATGATTTTTTTTTAAACTTATGCTATACCTTCTATTTTCTCCAAATGAGGTGTGTGGATGGTGATGCTCTGCTATACTTGAAAGTGATAAGGTTCATCAATAACCACTGGACTTCCCTGGCCACCCAGTGGTTAGGATTTCACCCTCCCACTGCAGGGGGCACAGGTTCGATCCCTAGCCAGGGAATTAAGATCCTGCATGGCAGGATCCATATGGCATGGTCAAAAAAACAAAAAGCAATAACCACTAATAAAAAAGAGGCCCTGCAACTTGGTAACATTATTTACATGACTTTATGGACTTACTTCAGGGACAATATACAATTTGGTTTTTAAAGCATAGAGCTGAACACTTATATTGATCCAAGGTCAAGCATTTACTGTATTGTGTATGTATATGTGTGTGTGTGTGTGCACTTGTGTGTGTGCAGGCTAATTAGATAGACATGTTGAGAACACTGGCAAACAATTAGCATTGCAGAGCTCAACCATAGTATTTGAGCTGTGTAAAATTAGGTAAAAAGAAGAGGAGCTTGGTATTAATATTAGGAGGAAAGGACACAAGTGCAAGGACAGAAAATTTTGATATTCTTAAAAACCATGGTGGAGACAAGAAAGAAAGTAGAAGATATGGAGGACATTATATGAGAATGGGAATAAAAACATTCTAGATGCTGAGGTGTTTAAGTGATATCAAGTGTTATTCAAGATAGGAAGCTAATGTGGAAAGCAGATGGAAATCCCTAGAAACTAAGAGATTAAGGAAATACAGGCTATATTATTGGATTCCAAATTAATGTGTAGAATGTAAGAAAGTACTGTGAATCAGAATACAAAGTTCCCAAAGAATGGGAAGAATTCAGTACTTAGATGACCACAATAAAATACCAAATGAAAGATAAGTACAGAGGAGTAGCAGAAGTAAAATTTTTATATGAAGATAAAAATATTTTTCATAATACCAATTTCTTAGGTAGAAAGGGAGTTGGGTTACAGTGCAAATTTAATATATTCTTAATTTAACAGTTTTAAGGGGATATAGTATAAGAGGTAGAAATGTTTATGATAATAATCAATCCCCCAAACTGGGTTGTTTTGTATTCATATTATATGTACAGTGTAGGTCGGTAGGCTATCTGATCCAGGTATCAATCAGACTCAAGATGATGGAGACATTGCTGTCTTGTAGCCACATAGCCTGGAAAAGGTGTCTTCCTCTGTCATCTATGCAGAAAAAGAAAGAATGAGAGAGATACTCAAAAACAAAAAATGCAAAGATCCAAAAGGGACCCACGTCACTTATCCTCAAAGCCCATAGCCAGAACAAGTCACATTCCCCTGACTATTTGAAAGGATGCTGGGAAATTTGGGGAAGAAGTACAAATCTTTTCTAAGAAGGGATAGGTGAAATTAACTAAAGGGGGATGTGAGAATACAGAGAATTTAATTTATATTTAGCTACAGAAATGTTTTGGAGAAAACTGTACAAATTATATTTAGCTACCATCATCTGAAAATTAATCACATGCATAAATATTTGAATACACGCAAGACAAAAGTAGTGTGGTTAGTTTCACCGTTTACTTGGTCATTATTACCTTCTTCATACTATATTGATTACGAGTGTGTGCCTTAGTTCAATCTGCTAAGCAGAACAGAATGATAAGGGAATATATTATGTTACAGCTATTAGCTCTTCACATAGGAGGGTGCTATTGACAGCTACACTGGTCCCTTTGTTTGACTTCCTGGAGAAGTAATGTTATATTCATTTATTTGGATTGACCCTTGAAAATCAGTTTCATTGGGCATGATTCACCAAGCAGCTGCACACTCCAGAACTGCAGTCAGGAGACATGTCCTTTTATATTGGATAAGAAAAAAGATAATAAAATTGTCAGAATGTATTGAAGAAAAAAAAGAAAGATTTGTTCAAGATGTTGACCTTATGTTTCCTATATCAGATTTGCTTATTGAAAGAAAAACAAAGCTGAGATTTTGGGACACACAGGAGTATAATAACCAGGAGGAGTAAAGAGAATTGATTCCAAACTGAGCAAAAGCAAAAAAAAAAAAAAAGAAGAAGCCAGAGATGAGAAGTGTCAGGTAGCTTCAGTAGCAGAGTTTCTTTTTATTAGCTAGGTATTATTTAGCTTATATGCAGAGTACATCATGAGAAATGCTGGACTGGATGAAGCTCAAGCTAGAATCAAGATTGCAGGGAAAAAATATCAATAATCTCAGATATACAGATGATAACCACACTTATGGCAGAAAGTGAAGAAGAACTAGAGAGCCTCTTGATGAACGTGAAAGAGGAGAGAGAAAAAGTTAGCTTAAAGCTCAACATTCAGAAAACTAAGATCATGGCATCCGGTCCCATCACTTCATGGCACATAGATGGGGAAACAATGGAAATAGTGACAGACTTTATTTTGGGGGGGCTCTAAAATCACTGTAGTTGGTGACTGCAGCCATGAAATTAAAAGATGCTTGCTCCTTGGAAGAAAAGTTATGACCAACTTAGACAGCATATTAAAAAGCAGAGACATTACTTTGCCAACAAAGATCTGTCTAGTCAAAGCTATGGTTTTCCAGTAGTCATGTATGGATGTGAGATTTGGACTATAAAGAAAGCTGAACACCAGAGAATTGATTCTTTTTAACTGTGGTGTTGCAGATGACTCTTGAGAGTTCCTTGGGCTGCAAGGAGATCCAACCAGTCCATCCTAAAGGAGATCAGTCCTGAAAATTCATTGGAAGGATGGATGCTGAAGCTGAAACTCCAAAACTTTGGCCACCTGATGCGAAAAACTGAGTCATTTGAAAAGACCCTGATGCTGGGAATGACTGAAGACAGGAAGAGAAGGGGACGACAGGGGATGAGACGGTTGGATGGCATCATTGACTCAATGGACATGAGTTTGAGTAAACTCTGGGAGTTGGTGATGGACAGGGAGGCCTGGCATACTGCAGTCCAATGGGTCACAAAGAGTCACACACGACTGAGGGACTGAACTAAACTTAGAGCTGCTTAATATTCGAAACTGATCTTTAAAGTTTTTGTTTTGTATTAGTGAAAGTTTCCCAGGTTCACAGAGTTGAGATTTAATAGTGGTTCAGTTCAGTTCAGTTGCTCAGTCATGTCCAACTCTTTCTGACCCCATGAATCGCAGCACACCAGGCCTCCCTGTCCATCACCAACTCCCAGAGTTTACTCAAACCCATGCCCATCGAGTCAGTGATGCCATCCAACCATCTCATCCTCTGTTGACCCCTTCTCCTCCTGCCCCCAATCCCTCCCAGCATCAGGGTCTTTTCCAATGAGTCAGCTCTTCGCATGAGGTGGCCAAAGTACTGGAGTTCAGCTTCAGCATCAGTCCTTCCAATGAACACTCAGGACTGATCTCCTTTAGGATGGACTGGCTGGATCTCCTTGCAGTCCAAGGGACTTAATAGTGGTTAGGAGAGGCTAAATTAAGCTGATTTCTTATAAACTGCCCCCCCTTGAAGGGTAAGAATCACTTGCAGTAAGTAAGTTTTCATCCTTAGTTATTCCCTGAGGAAACACTTTTATTTCCCCTACCAAAAAATATTCTATCCAATTTTTCTAGCTTTCTTCAGAGTATTCATCACTGTTTCACAGGACAACTGTTACTATTTCCCAGCATTATTTGAGCAGATGACCAGCATTTTGCTTCTTTGTTGGTGGTGGTGGTTTATTCGCTGTCGTGTCTGACTCTTGCGACCCCATGGACTACAGCCCTCCAGGCTCCTCTGTCCATGGGATTTTCCAGGCAAGAATAATGGAATGAGTTGCCATTTCCTTCTTCATCTGTCTCTTCTACCTCCCCATAATTAAAGCTTTGAGTTGTAATATGCCCACTTGAAGATTTCGGATAATCCTAGTAAAATGAATCCATGTTAAACCCAAACAAAGTCTGTTTTCCCGATTTATTCTTTGAATGCCTTTTCAAATCTCTTCAGGTGTTGTCAACTGTTTATTGCAAAAGGATGACATTTCAATGGTAGGCTTCTTTTGAAATTAAAGAGTTTTCCTTAGGGATAACTTCCCTTATGCTGTGGTTAGATGTCTCAATAAAGGTGGCTTTATTTCACATCTTTAAAAAAAACTCAGGTTTTCCAGTAGTCATAAGAAATAAATGAATTTTATCTAGTAGTACCAGAATGCAAATACCCTTCAACAAATATGAAACTGTGAATTCCTCCACTGATATACCAGAAACACACACTAAGTAGAAATAAATTTTATAAAATCTATGCTTCCCTTTAAAGTTCTACATAACTAGTTTCTTTTATTCTTGAATTATCCTTTATTCATATAACCCTGATGGTAATGCTAGGTATTCACCAGTTGCTACTTTATATTTAAGGTTAGGAAAAAAAGCAAGTTTGTTTTTAATCAAAATGAATTATTATTCTGAATATAACAATTTCAATATTGTTGCTGAATGCAAAAAATTCAATAATTTCAATATTAATTATATTTGTAGAATGTCATCTGGGAGATACTTTCCAATATTTTAGCTAACAATGCTTTCTACTGATATTTACTTGATATTCATGGAATATCTATGTCATTTATAAGTAAGACAGAATACTGAAATATGTATTACTAAGCAACATTTTAAGTTTATGTACATTTGATTTTAATTTTTCTATGTTACAAAGTTCTATCTTTATAACTTACTGTCTATACAACAGGACCAGTCTGTTAATGAACATGTTCATCTTCACTTCTTCTAAAAAATTGTTTAAGAAACAGTTTTTGCTGTAGAAATGTGTGTTTTTGTGTGTTCATAAATTCTGTTAAGTCTATTAAAATGCTGGTGAGTCAGAGGGCTCACCATGTCCATTTTACAGTTCTTTGGTAAAAGAGAAGTTACTCTGATTAAAAGTTATAATTGTTTAGTCACTCAGTTGTGTCCGACTCTTTGCACTCCATGGACTGCAACGTGGCAGGCTTCCCTGTCCTTCACCATCTCCTGGAAATTACTCAAATTCACATCCATTGAGTTGGTGATGCTATCCAACCATCTTGTCCTCTGTCATCCCCTTCTCCTCCTGCCTTCAATCTTTCTCAGCATCAGGGTCTTTTCCAACGAGTCCACTCTTCGTATCAAATGGCCAAAATATTGGACCATCAGCTTCAGCATCAGTCTTCCATTGAATATTCAGAGCTGATTTCCTTTAGGATTGACTGGGTTGATCTCCTTGCCATACAAGGGACTCTCAAGAGTCTTCTCCAACACCACAGTTCAAAAGCATCAGTTCTTCAGCACTCAGCCTTCTTAATGGTCCAACTCTCACATCCATACATGACTACTGGAGAAACCATAGCTTTGACAAGATGGACCTTTGTCAGCTAAGTAATGTCTCTGCTTTTTAATATGCTGTCTAGGTTGGTCATAACTTTTCTTCCAAGGAGCAAGCGTCTTTTAAATTCATGGCTGCAGTCACCATCTGCAGTGATTTTGGAGCCCCCCAAAATGAACTCTGTCAGTGTTTCCATTGTTTTCCCATCTATTTGCCATGAAGTGATGGAACCAGATGCCATGATCTTAGCTTTTTGAATGTTGAGTTTTAAGCCAGTTTTTTCACTCTCCTCTTTGACCTTCATTAAGAGGCTCTTGAGTTCCTCTTTGCTTTCTGCCATAAGTGAGTATCATCTCTATAAATGAGGTTATTGGTATTTCTCTCAGTGATCTTGATTCCAGCTTGTACTTCTTCCAGCCTGGCATTTCACATGTTGCACTCTGCATATAAGTTAAATAAGCAGGGTGACAATATACAGCCTTGATGTACTCCTTTCCCAATTTGGAACCAGTCCATTGTTCCATGTCCAGTTTTAACTGTTGCTTCTTGACCTGCATACAAATTTCTTAGGAGGCAGATAAAGTGGTCTGGTATTTCCATCTCTTTGAGAATTTTCCACAGTTTGTTTTGACCCATAGAGTCAAATGCTTCACTGTTGTCAATGAAGCAGAACTAGATGTTCTTCTGGAATTCTCTTGCTTTTCCTATGATCCAATGGATGTGGGCAATTTGATCTCTGGTTACTCTACCTTTTCTAAATCCAACTTGAACATCTGGAAGTTCTCAGTTCACATACTGTTGAAGCCTAGCTTGGAGAATGCTGAGCATTACTTTGCCAGCATGTGAAATGAGTGGAGCTGTGTGGTTGTATGAACATTCTTTGGCATTGCCCTTCTTTGGGACTGGAATGAAAACTGACCTTTTCCAGTCCTGTGGCCACTGCTGAATTTTCCAAATTTGCTGGCATATGGAGTGCAGCACTTTCACAGCATCATCTTTTAGGATTTGAAATAGCTCAGCTGGAATTCCATCACCTCCACTAGCTTTGTTTGTAGTGATACTTCCTATGGCTCACTTGACTTCACACTCCAAGATGTCTGGCCTTAGGTGAGAAAGTTATAATTAGTATACATAAATGAAATTAGGAACCATATGGCAGAGAAGTGCAAGTTTGTATACAAGACAATGAGTGTAGGTTTTCATTTATTAGTGGAAAATCTCAGCTCTTGACCTAGAGGAAAATGTCTGGCCATCCCAGTATGAGAAAGTGCAGCATGAGGAACAAAACCTAAATGGATATAAAAGTTGTAGGTTTACACAAAAGAATTTAATTTGCCTTAAGATTTGAGTTTGTGTGAAAATGAGTCTGAAAAGAAGTAACACAATGTGTTACACTTTTGCCAAACTTCAGTCTCAAGATTCAGTGAAATAAGAATTAATTACATAGGAGTGAGTGAGCTGTTTCTTCCCTGGTGGTTCAGTGGTAAAGAACCCACCGACAATTCAGCAGACCAGGTTCGATCCCTGAGTTGGGAAGATCCCCAGGAGAAGGAAATGGCAACCCACTCCAATATTCTTGCCTGGAGAACCCCATGGACAGAGGAACCTGGCGGGCTACAGTCCATGGGGTCGCAAAAAGTCAGACGTGACTTAGGATGAGCATGATGAACTGATGGGAATTGAGGATGATTTGTATTTTCTTTTGAATACTGATGATGTTGCTTCACTATTTCATTTTCTGGATGTAGTAGGAAGCCCTCTTTCTCTTTTAAGCTATCTATAACCCAAATCAATTTACTGAATTCTGATTTTGTAAACTAAAATAAAACACTATAAAATGAAATCTTATGATCCCTGTTTAACCCTCCCACTCCTGGATTTGGAACAGCAATATATTTACATACATAGGTTCAGTAAGAAACTGTTCTCTTATTTACCAGGGTAGAATTGGAAAATGTTGTTTTTCCATCAAGGGCTTGCTTGGAATATCATACTTAAGAATGATGCTCATTTAGTCGGATATGACCAGGGACATTTAAGTAACTGAGGCTGAATTTACAGGGCAGTACTTACAAAGCCCTCTAGGAAAACTGGGCTGGCATTGGCTTACAGCGTTTCCAGCCCTGTAGGTCAGTAAGGAAGGTCACCTCCTGACTAACTGAGGAAACTTAAGATATTCGGGGGACTGAGAATTCACCTACAAGTACCACAGGTAAAACCAGGTGGACAGAGTGTCTTGACCTGGATTCCTGGCCTCAGGACAGCTTGTAAGATTCTAAAATCTTTATCAGAGATTGCCGATGAAATTTACAACGAAACAAAGTAAAAAAGGGTTAGGTGGTAAGTTTACATTCTTGCTACAGCTAGGTCAATAATCAGTACAGCTCTAAGGACAAGAGCCTTCTTTAGTGATTCAGAATAATCTTTCTTTGAGATTGTTTATCATAGAATGAAGGGAAAATCTTAAGGAAGAAAATGTGTTTTTAAAAAAGCCACTGCATTGTCTAGATCATGCAAAGCCATCTATGTTTGAGCTATTTTACCACTGTTATCCACATATAACATATCTTTTTTATTATTCAGTTCTAGAACTCTTCATGGTTTTTGAGTTATTTTACAACTCTTGTAATTTTATGTCTGTTCTTTGAATGCTCGTTTGAACTATTTATAATGTTTTCCTAGTTCTTTCACTGAATGAATTAAATAACATCATTTAGCAAATGTTCATTTTTATGTTAGTATGACAGACATTTCAGCTTCTTTTGAAAATTATCTTTAAAATTATCTTTCTCTAATATTGTGTTATGGCTTTATATATTCTTTCAAAATTAATAACATGCATATTACTGAATTCTGATCTTTTTGTTTTGTTGTTGCTTATTTTATTTTAAATTATATTTTGTTTTCTAAACTTATGTAAGCCTTTTATTGACTAGTGTACTCCATATTAAATTATTTCCAAGTGACTATGCATAGAGTAATCTGTTTTGGACCTTTTCTTCTGTAGAATTCTATTTCTGTAAATATTCCCACCCCTAGACTGTTTTACTATGTTTGTGTTAGATTATTTTTTATTCCTATAATTTTAGGGTAATACTTAATATATGGTATTTTAAGCAATTTGCTTCCTAAAGTTTATTCTTTTTCAGAATGTTCTTATCCTTCCTTATGTTATTACTCTCCTGATGATCATCATAATCTGTTAGTGAAGGTCCATTTAAAAAATTCTACTGAATTATTACAATGACTGATAAGGAAAGAAAATAAGTCATTCAAGCTCTTTTGTTGCAATCGTCAATGAAAATCTCTAAACAAACAAATTGTATGAAGAAAATAGTAACTTAGATGTTGGGTGAATTAAAACACATTTTTGAAATCTTAACTGTGATTTATTATGTCTTATGAAATTGAAACTCACAACATTGATTATGAATGTGGCAGATCTCATGCTATTTTTTATATGCTTATGTATTCATTACTTTTTAACATAGATCAATATAAGGCAAAATACATTTTTAGACATTAAGTTTAATTTTTTTTCATTTTTGTTTATTATAACAAAATAATAACTAGGTCAGAAACTAGTACCTTAGTTACCTCACACAGACTTGTTCTTGTAATGGCTTGTTTTCAATTTTTGGCCACCAAACAGTTAAAAGTGACAGCTTTTAAAAATAGAGAGCTTTTACACTAAAATCTACATTTTGGACTTCTTTTTATAAATGGGAAGTATCTAGCAACACAGGACCAGCCATAAAAACATAAATGTTCAAATAAAAATTTTTGTATAGTCCATGGGGTCACAAAGAGTCAGGCGTGACTGAGCAACTTTCACTTTCAAATCTTAGCTAAGTAGGGTTTATTGGGTTAACACATCTCACATAAAACATTCTTCAATATTCCATCACCTTAGTGCACTAATATGATTGTATTTCCTACTCATATCAAAGAAAAAAGTGGGTCAGGCAGCTCTTGGAGATGCTGATCACTGGAAAATAATATTGATACATTCTTCCTTGAAATTAGCAGACCCCTCTGGCTCTCAAGGCTTCAATCTGTTCAGCTATGTGGCATGTTTAGAAGTGAATTTGTCAAATTTCTCTGCTCTGCCCCATGCCTGCTCTTGATCGTTAGAAATACATGTATTGTAAATAAGACTGGAGCTTCTGTTTATTGTGTACTTTGCCAGCCATATATGTATGATTTTACCCTATGTTTACTCTTTATAGTTCTAATAGAAGTTACGAGTTGCATGAACTTTGGCCACTCGATTTGCTATGTTAGAACTGTCACATTTTGATATCGTGTAGTTAATTATTCATTTGAACATATACATAGAAGAAAGGTAGAAATTAAGCAACTGTAACTCAGGTGTGCGAAAGTGTTGGACTGCTCCCAACTTCCCCATGGCAACAACCTCCAAACACATTAGACCTGGGGCCTTCCCTCTTTTCACTGTAAAGCTTTCTTACTCCTGTGTCTGACTTTGAGATTCTGCCAAAGGTAAGTGATGATGGCCGACTTGCTAAAACCAGAAAATGTCCTCTTGTCTGTTCTCTTTTGGGCCATCTTTGCAGACATAGAATGCACTAGTGCTCCTGTGTCGTGCAAGGCGATTCCCCGCAAAAGCTCTAAACTGAAAATAAGGATCTAATTCCTCCAGTTTTCTGCTTCCCCCTCAATCTGAAATTTCTTAGCATCTCCTTACTCCATGACACTGAGTTCCATCTTAAGAACCAATCAGTACTTTAACCTGATTAACAGATCTTACCTCTGCTGGGTCTCTCCACCTCCTGCTTGAACACTGTTTTCATAGCAGAGTTGAAGGAAACCTTTGATCCATCCTGCATACTGCTACTACCTGACTGATTGTGTACATGTGACAATGCTTTATTTTAAGCTTGCTGCAGGAAGTGAGACTTCTAATAAATTTAATTCAAACATTTCCTTCAGCTGGAAAGTTTTTATATAAAAAAAGGTGACCTGATAATAATTTTTTGATGGTGTATAAGAAAGGAAATGTCTGGTTAAAGGTTACTAGGCTCCTCACAAGTCTGCAAGTTAGCTTTCTGGGGGAATCCAACTCAACATAAGAGAATTTGATCTCATAGAGTCTTTCAGAAATTGCTCAAACCCATTCCTTAAAAGGTTGTTAATTCCATCAGATAACTAAGCTCCATTCCAGACTGCCTCTTCAGACAATGTTTTTGTTTCCTTTTGAAATCTTTTTTTGTTTTTTTAAGTTTTCCCAGAGTAAACTTTTTCCCCATTCAAAAAAAAAAAAAAAAAAACAACTTTTTTAAGGACATAAGAAAAATCTCTAATTTGACAACCAAAGTTAAGTAAATATTTCTGTTCAGTGGCCTTCACCCTCCTCTTGACTTAGGTGGTAAATTTCAGCTTCTTGGTCTAATACTTCAGTTCAGTTCAGTTCAGTCATTCAGTTGTGTCCAACTCTTTGCCAGCGCATGAACCGCAGGACGCCAGGCCTCCCTGTCCATCACCAACTCCTGGAGTCCAGCCAAACCCATGTCCATTTTGTCAGTGATGCCATCCAATCATCTCCTCTGTCATCCCCTTCTCCTCCTGCCCTCAATCTTTCCCAGCATCAGGGTCTTTTCAAATGAGTCAGCTCTCTACATCTGGTGGCCAAAGTATTGGAGTTTCAGCTTCAACATCAGTCCCTCCAATGAACACCCAGGTCTGATCTCCTTTAGTCTGAACTGGTTGGATCACCATGCAGTCCAAGGGACTCTCAAGAGTCTTCTCCAACACCACAGTTCAAAAGCATCAATTCTTCTGGGCTCTGCTTTCTTTATAGTCCAACTCTCACACCCATACATGACCACTGGAAAAACCATAGCCTTGATTAGATGGACCTTTGTTGGCAAAGTAATGTCTCTGCTTTTTAATATGCTGTCTAGGTTGGTCTAAAACTTAGTGGCAAAAAAGCTGTAATAGCAGGTGTATGTAGGGATGGAGGAGGTCATGGCCCCAAGAAACCACTCCTCTGGCCAGGGGAGTCACAGAGTCTGGCAGGACTACCTACCCTAGAGTCTGGTAGGGCTGTGCTGTGCCTTGACTCCAGGTCTATAGGCTGGGCGGTAGGCTGGACGCTGAGCATTCCCTCCAGGTGGGGCCCAGACTCTATTTCCCAGCTGGATGTGCCCCACAGCTTTGACTTCCATTAGACAAGGCCTGACATCCGTACCAGCCTCGACTGCACTTCCTGAAGAGTCAGGGCTCAAGGTATGTCCCAAAGCTGGGAGGGGCTGCAAGCTCGGCTCCCTGATCAGGCAGTCAGCGCGCGTGCTCGGCTGTTGGAAGAGGTCACTGGCAAGGTTCCTTGGTCAGGTGGGGCCACGGGCTGAGCTCCATAATTGAGTGAGGTCTCCGGACAGGCCCTCTGCCTGGGAAGGGAGGCAGGAGGTGGGCAGAAAAGGCCCAGGGCTATCGGCTACTCCCCACAGCTGGCGGCACCATAGGCCGAGCTCACAGGCTCCCAGAACGACCGTTCTGTCCCCTCGACGACGGAGCCGGAGGTTATCCTCTACAGTTGGGTGAGGCTGCGGGCTAGACCCTTGGCCCTCCAGGGGCTATAGCAGGAGCTCTGGGGCTGCCCAAGGTCTCTGGCGAGGCTTCCTAGTCAGACGGGGCTGGAGACTACTCCGCAGAGGTGCTCGCTGACCCAGATTTGGTTCCTGGTCCCGGGAGCACTGCGGACTGGGCTCAGGGGCAGGTAGGCCCACTGGCTGGGTAGGCAAGCCAAGCAGCTCCCAGGCCCTAAGCGGCCTCTGGCTTGGCTGCACAAACGGGCAGAGTCACAGGCCGGACCTGGGCTCACTTCCAGCCGTGAATGCGGCACAACTGCGGCTGAAGCCCCACCGCTCCTCCGCCTCCCCAGCTCCGCGCCCATGATCCCGCAGTGGTCCCGGGAAGGTGAGGCCCCAGCGGGCCTCCCGGGAAGCGTCCAGAACTGATGAGGAAGCCAGGGATCCACCTTGGACTCTATCTCCACCTGAGAAAAGGTTCAGTCCCTCAGTCGTGTGCGACTCTTTGCGACCCCATGGACTGCAGCACGCCAGGCCTCCCTGTCCATCACCAACTCCCGGAGCCTACTCAAACTCATGTCCATCGAGTCAGTGATCCCATCCAACCATCTCCTCCTCGGTCGTCCCCTTCTCCTCCCACCTTCAGTCATTCCCAGCATCAAGGTCTTTCCAAAAGAGTCGGTTCTTCACATCAGGTGGCCAAAGTAATGGAGTTTCAGCTTCAGCATCCGTCCTTCCAATGAATATTCAGGACTAATTTCCTTTAAGATGGACTGGTTGGATCTCCTTGCAGTCCAAGGGACTCTCAAGAGTCTTCTCCAACACCACAGTTCAAAAGCATCAGTTCTTCAGCGCTCAGCTTTCTTTATAATCCAACTCTCACATCCATACATGACCACTGGATAAATGATAGCTTTGACTAGACAGACCTTTGTTGGTGAAAAGGTAAGCAGGGGCATTCTCTCGGGGCAGCCCTGGGCCAGCCTCTAGGACAGGCAATGGAGCCAACCGCTCCTTTCGGTGAAACCTCTCCTTTCACGCCTCTGATGTAGAGTTTCTTGGTTTTTGTGCTACAAAGAGCTGCTTCAGCCTCACCCCCAGGTTCTAGGTGTCTGACAGGGACACCTCGATTATGGCTACCGTGCCCAGCCTTTCTGCGAGGAGGGCTCACTTCTGAACCACCTGTGCTCCCATCGTGTTCGGTCACCAGCTCAGATGATTTTTTCAAAGCTGCTCCCCCTGTATTGCACAACTATTTTTATTAGGGGGGGGGATCTATTTTTGTAGGGAAAACTCCTGAATTTTTAGCATTTTTAATAGTGAAATACTTTCTTCCGAAATTTCACAGTCAAGAGATATGATAACTTGGTCTAATATCTTTTCAGTGCAATATAAGTTAATGATAGTAGCTTCCACAGCTTCCCACAGGTTTATTCTTATTCAAATTCAGAAACATATTCTCAAGTGTTTGTTTTCTTCCTGGAAATGAGCCTTTGCATTCACTAGGGATTTATATATTATGTCTGTTGTTTGCAAAACCTCTAGGATAGGGTTTCAGGTGAATCTTGAATGGAGTTTGAGACATTTTCAAACTTGCTTCTCTGACAGTTTGAATTGTTTTTCATGAAAATGTGCATGGGATACTTAAGACTTTTTTTCCAGTTGGCAGACATTCAGGGAAAAGAGTAGTTATTATATTAATAGATCTACTGACACTGGGGGTTCCCAGTGGTAAAGAACCCACCTGCCAATGCAGAAGACATAAAAGACAGGGGTTCAAATCCCTGAGTCAGGAAGATCTTCTGGGTCGGGGAGATCCCCTGGAGGAGAGCAGAGCAACCTTCTCCAGTATTCTTGCCTGGAGAATCTCATGGACAGAGGAGCCTGGTGGGCTTCAATCCATGGGGCTGCAAAGAGCCAAACACTACTGAAGTGACTTAGCACGCACGCACTGACAGTGATGACTCCTGGTAGGGTCAGTAACATATTGAACAAACTGATTGATTCTCTGCAGTTGAAATGCTTTTTGAAAACTATTTACAAATATTGTGGAAAGAATTCAAGTCAGTCTACTTTCTGTTTTACCTTTTGTCTCACTGTGTGAGCCATTCACCATCTGTGCCTTGATTTCTCATTTATATCTTCTGAAATTCTATATTTACAAGTTTCCATAAGAATAAAAATGGCATTATTATATCAACAGAAAGGGAGAGTTTCTAATTTTATGGTTAGTGTGTGTGTGTGTGTGTTTTAAGTAGAATTGGAGAAATAAATATTCAAAGCAACCATATGTGACACTTACAGATTTATCACAAGTATAAGTAGTTAAGGCCTTCCCTGGTGGCTCGGATGGTAAAGAATCCGCCTACAATGCAGGAGACCCCAGTTCGATTCCTGGGTCATAAGGATACACTGGAGAAGGGATAGGCAACCCACTCCAGTATTCTTGGGCTTCCCTTGTGCCTCAGCTGGTAAAGAATCTGCCTGCAGTGCGGGAGACATGGATTTGATCCCTGGGTTGGGAAGATCTCCTGGAGGCATAGCCTCCCACTCCAGTATTCTTGCCTGGAGAACCCTCACAGACAGAGGAGGCTAGTGGGCTACAGTCCACGAGGTCGCAAAGAGTCAGACATGACTGAGTAACTAAGCACATAAATAGTTAAGTCAGTTTCATGATTCACATTGGCCAAAACTTAATATCAGACTCCAGAATCCCTGGAGCTAACTGAACCAGCCCTCTTCTTTAAAGCATGAATCCCATTACAATGATCACAATAAGTGATCATATACATGAGGATATCCATTGCACTTTTTAATAGTTCTGCTTGTTAGAATTATTCTACTTTGATAATGAGTTGAGTTTTTCCCTCTCAGGAACTCTTCCATACACTTGATATGCATTATTCCCACAATTTTGCAAGAGGAGTTCTATTACTCTGTTTTGCAAATGACATGCTAAAATTCAGAGCTATTGACTTTCTTTTTCAAGCTCACAGAACTGGTAAGCAGCAGAACTAAAATTTCCATCCCACTCTGCTTCACTCCGTATTTTCTTCACTTTGTTGGTTCTTGGATCGTATTTCCCTGGGTGAATTTCTATGCCTTGAGCTAAGAGCCGCACAAGAGATACATGGAAAGCACTTGTTGGAAAGAGAATACTGAGTGTGTATTCATAGCTTACCTGTATAGGGCCTGGTTTGAATAAAATTATTTCTAGAATTACCATGTGCAGTCCCCTAATGGATCTCTCCTGCCAACCACTAATAAGCCAAAAATTAACTTTGGTCCCACATTGAACTGATGGGAAAGAATCGGAATAAGAAGCTGAAGAGTTGTTACCTAATGCATATTTCCAGATAATAAAAGCAAAACACAAATTAAATTACCAGGTGATTTAAAAGGCTATTTTCTACTGTTTGGATTTAGCCATTCATTGAGTCATTTTCTGAGGTACAAAGAATGAGATATGGTCTTATCTGTTTATCAAACATTTATCAACTTTCATTCTTTACTTGAATTACTGCTACCATTCTTAACTGAGTATAAAAGAATGAACTACTGAGGTATGTGAAGTAAATGAGGCTGCCAAATAGATTTCAACAAATAATCTCGATAAGACTTGCAATTTTTAATTAGTTCAATCAGCACTCTTGAAGAATACAATTATCACAAAAAACTCTCTTCTGAGGAATGTCCCAAGTTTATACATATTTCTGAAAAATGCCTTACAAGCCATTTTTTTTTAAATGGGACTTTTCTTCCTCTTAAGAACAATTTCTAAAGCAAAAGCTCTTGTAATATAAATACTTTGAAAGAAAGTAAAAATATTCTAATATTCAGCACACTTTGTAAAAATGTCTTTCAAGGAAAGTTTCCACCAGGCCTGACCAAGAGTGTTGTATAAGTTTAGATAATTGTTTTAGTTACAATGATAAAAATACCTCATAAGGCTCTAATTATAGAGTATTTTTGCTATAGCCCACATGATTGTAAAACGTTCTTTGCGTAGGTCATGTTGCATACTTCAAAAGTTAAGCAGTCTGTATAATGCCTCCCACATATACACCAGTTGGGGCTATATCCAGAAAACTCTCAAAAGACAATATGAAATTAAGATTAGATTATCACTCATCTAGTATAAACTCATGAAATAGGATAATTTCTTCAACGGTTTATACTCTATAATCACACCAATAAAACATTTCTTGAATATTTTCTATGCAGGGATCATGTCCCCTTTACTGCTCTTTGATGCAATAGTCTTTTGAAGTAGGCCTTATGATTAGCTCAGTTTTATAGATGAGGGAATTGGGATACAGAAAGACTGATTGACTCAACTGTAGTCTCAAAGGAACTAAACTTCACAGCCTGAGGCTACTACTGCTATAGAACCTGAACAATTAGCCACAACACAGACAGCCTATTGGTTGATTGTCCGTGTGTCTATTTCACTCACTGACTGCAAACCTGAATATTGATCATCTTGCTATGTCATCATTTAAGCAGATCCCTAATGGTACAACTCTTAGGGCTTCCCTGGTGGCTCAGATGGTAAAGCATTGGCCTGCAATGTGGGAGACCCAGGTTCGATCCTTGGGTCAGGAAGATCCCCTGGAGAAGGAAATGGCAACCCACTCCAGTACTCTTGCCTGGAAAATTCCATGGACAGAGGAGCCTGGTAGGCTACAGTCCATGGGGTCGCAAAGAGTCGGACACGACCGAACAACTTCACTTTCACTAATGGTACATCTCAGTGTTCTAAATAGAGGAATGCTAATGTTGTCAATAATTGAGTTTTACTCACTTATTAAGAGTAATGTTCATAGTAAGACCAACTGATGCTACAACTGATTTTAGTTACAACTGATGCTAAAATGTCTTTTAGTATTTGTTATTTTGTGTCATGAAGATTTTTCAGTACACAATAGATATAACCTTAAAACTGGAACTTTAAAGAAAAATCTGTAGCAATATTATTGTCACTGTAAAATTGGTAGAATTATGTTGAATTACTTAAGAGCTCACTTCATGGAAATGTACTGAGAGCATGGTTATGCATTATTAATGAAGAATTCATATTCCCATAAACTAAATTCCTCATTCTGTGATCTATATGTATTTTACAATTTCAGTAACATCATAAAACATACAAGCATAAAAATTCCCATCCCTCCTATCCCCCATTCAGTGCCAAAGAACTTAGAAATATGGAGAAAATTTAAATCACTCATAAAATTTTCCTGTATTTTCTTTATAGGTATATTTAAAACTTTACCTCTTTTTTAGGAAAGAAATGTCCCTGAATTTGTGATCAGATACCCTAGAGATAAAACTGTGTTTTACACCTAAAATCTGGGTAGCAGTCTTCCCAGATGGCGCATTGGTAAAGAATCCACCCTGCCAATGCTGGAGACACAAGAGATGCAGGTTTGATCCTTGGGTCAGGAAGATCCCCTGGAGAAGGAAAGAGTAACCCACTCCAGTATTCTTGCCTGAAAAATTCCATGGACAGAGAAGCCTAGTGGGCTACTCTGGGGTCACAAAGAGTTGGACATAACTGAGCAAATGAGCACGTAAGTAAATAATTAAAAAAAAAAATCTGGGTAGTTTCACAGGAATTTGTTGCTATCTTCAGATAATCAAATAATCTTTTAGATATTTAATGAGAATTTAAGGAAAATACTGGGAATGGCAATAGGATTGGCCAGCAGTAGACATATAAGAAGCATCTTCTGAAAGAAAATATAATTTTAATTATGTATAATCATACAGTAGAAATAGGTAAATTATAGTATAAAGCTTCATATTTTTACTCATTTATATAAAAGTTTCCTTAGTACTTTGATATTAAAATTTTTTCAGCTATTATGACAGGCATAGAAGATATAGTTATAAACAACTAGTTGTATTATGAGTATATTTTGGATAAGTATTTGATCTACATGTTTATAAAATCAATAATGTTAATATTCCTTAAAAGAAAAAATATCAGGAAAGCTTAAAGAATGGAGAATAGTATAATGGACACCATTCACATAACTATAATAAAATCCAAATATAAAATTTCATTTGAACAGTTGGAATGTTCTTTTCTCCTTGAAAATTGTCAATGCATATTTAATATCTTTTCCACTATTTAATGTATAGACTATTTATAATTTAATAATATGCCTTTTTTACTTTACGTGACAGTTTAAGCATTTTTCATTTCATTGAAGATTCTTCAGAAACTTGATTCTTAATGGCAGTTTAAATATAGGAATAAATAAATAGAAAGCAATACTGTGTTCATGGGTTGGAAGGCTCAGCATAGTAAAGATGTCAATTTTCCCCTAACTGATATGCTGAGTTAATGTAATTTCTGTCAAAATCTTACCAAGATTTTTTTTTAGATATAGACTTGATTATTTTAAAACTTAATGTAGAAAGACAAAAGAACTATAATAGTTTAAACAACTTTGAAAAAGAATAATAACATGGAAGGAACCCATCTGCCCAATTTCAAGATTTATTACATAGCTACTATAATCAAGACGTGTGGTTTTGGAACAGGTGTAGACACAAAAATCAATAAAAAGAAATAGAATAGAAAATCCAGAAATAGACCCACACAAATATGTTCAATTGATTTTTTACAAAGGTGCAAAAGCAGTTCAGTTGAATAAAACTTTTCAGCAAAATGGTGCTAGAGCAATTGGATATCCATAGGAGGAAAAAAAGAAGCAGAACTAAGTGTCACACTTTATACAAAAAGAAATTCAGAATGAATCTTGGGTTTAAATGTAACCGTAAGCTATTAAACTTTTAGAAATCAAAAAGCTTGAGAAAATCTTCAAAATTTAGGGATAAGCCAAAGATTATTTAGGTTTGACACCAAAATCACTATCCTTAGAGGGAAAATTAGGTAAATTAGACTTCATCAAAGTTAAAAATTGCTTTAAAAATTATTTCATGAAGATATTGAAATGACAAACTACAGACTAGAAGGAAATTACTCACAAATCACATATCTGACAAGGAACTAGAATCTAGGATAATGAAGAAGTCTCAAAACTTAACAGTAAAAACACAGTCCTATTAGAACATGTGCAGAATATATGAAGAGATATTTTGCCAAAGATATGCAGATGGCGAATAAGCACATGAAAATATGTTCAACACCATTAGCCATTTGGGAGATGCAAATTAAAACCACAATGAGATGTCACCACACACTTAACAAAGTGGCAAATATAGAAAAATGTTGTGACATCAGTTACCAGTGAAGATGCAGGGAAACTTGGTCATTCCTACCTTGGTAGTGGGAATACAATAGAGTGTTTACAATTTAATAGCATGCCTGTTATACTTAACATGACACTTCCACCCTGAAAAACAATTTGGCAGTTAAAAAAAATAGCCAAACATGTAACCACTACCATATGATCTGGCAATCACACTCCTGGACATTTATTCCAAGAAACAAAGATTTTCGTTCACAAAATAATACCTGTAACTGAATGTTTAGAGCAGCTTTATTCATAATAGCCAAAAACTGCAAACAAGCCAACTGTCCTTTGATATGTGTGTGATTACGCAAACTCTGGTTCATCTGTACCAATAGAATCCTGCTCTTGATAAAAAGGAAAGGAAAAAAAAAAAAAAAAAAAGGAAAGGGCTGTTGGTACACCTAAGAAAGTGGATGAATAGCCAGAGAGCCATGCTGAGTGGGAAAACAAAAACCACCGCCAAAAGGTTACACGCTGTAATTCCATTTATCTAACATTCCTGAAGTGAGGGAAATTATAGAGGTGGAGAACAGATTAGTGGTTGTCAGGTCTGAAAGCGGTTGACAGGAAAGAAGTAGATGTGGCTCTTGAAGTTCAACACTTTCCTAAAGATCCCTGTGGTCAGAGAAACGCTCTGTACCTTAAGAGTATCAGTGTCAGCATCGTGGCTGCGATACTGTCTGTTGTTTTTCAAGAAGCTACCACTGGATGAAACCGGGTCAAGGATACTGAAGATCTCAGTCTATTTTTTTTCTTACAACATCATGTGTCTCTGTAACTATCTCAAACTAAAACAGTTTAAAACCATTTTTCTGTTGTAATCTGTTTATTTCTGATAAACTTTAGGTTTTTTTTTGGGGGGGGGGATTATTAGTATTTTATTTTATTAAGCCTAGATGCTGAAGCTGAAACTCCAATACTTTGGCCACCTCATGCAAAGAGCTGACTCATTGGAAAAGACCCTGATGCTGGGAGGGATTGGGGGCAGGAGGAGAAGGGGACAACAGAGGATGAGATGGTTGGATGGCATCACCGACTCAATGGACATGAGTTTGAGTAAACTCTGGGAGTTGGTGATGGACAGGGAGGCCTGGCGTGCTGCGATTCATGGGGTCGCAAAGAGTCGGACACGACTGAGCAACTGAACTGAACTGAACTGATACATTAATTTGGGAAAGTTTCCTTTCTTTACAATAGTCAGTCCTCCTTTCAGAGGTTTTTACATATTTCTTCTTCAAGCTGTTGTTAGTGGTGACAGTTAAGTGAGATATTATTTGTAATTAGAATGAAGTGCCTGGATCATAGTTAACTATCAATAAATTATCAATTATCTGACATGGAAAAAGCAAATGGTAATAAGTCTGATATAAAATGTAACAACATTATTAATATAGAATTTTTCTACCAAAGAATAAAACAGCTTCATTGAGCTACAGTTGATACGCCTTTGGCGGTGCCTGGAACGGGCAGAGCCACGCTTCGCTTTCCGCAGCTGTGTCGTCCTCTTGGTTGCTGATCCCAAGATGGCATCACTGACGGTGTGGCTGACTCACTCACAGGGTAGCTGTGCGTTGGGAAATGTTCATCATGAGGATGCTTGAATGGAAGTGACTGGTTTATAGTTTATCAGTGCCATTTATTTAGCTATCTGTCCTTAGACAAATTATGTAGACAGGCTTTATTGTGGTTCCTTACTTGTAAAACAAAAAGGTGGGGTGAATTGATCTCTTGAATTGCCTTTGGTTCAGGAACACTATAATCCCATGAGAGCTGACTTTATGTGTATTTCGTATCCCCAGTGCACTCATCGCCTCAGGTTGCTAAACATCCCAGCGTAGCAGTCTTCTTAGCATTACATGGTTCCCCATGCAAATCGCTGGGCTGTAAAACATTTTCCAAGGACCAGTACTTCCAGCAATCACCTGGGAGACACTGTGAGCTATTTTACATGTTCCTTGAGTACAGATTATCTGCTTTGCTCCCTCTTATGTGTCCTAAGGATTTGGTTTGTAACTTCAGAGGAAGAAGAGGGCATTGACTTTCAGTTTGGCAAGAAATTTCCCACAATTACTTCCACAAGTTTGTTTTTTCTTTTCTGCAGACTTGAAAAACAAGTCTTGGTCTGCCTACTGGAGTGTGCCGTACATGTAATTACCATCTAGCAGGTGTGTTTAAATAAACACAAAAATGAACAAAAATATCTACTTTATTTCCCTAAAGTGGATAATGCAGTATTTTCTTTTAGAGAGTAGATAATCAGAATGTTATTGAATCAAAGTAAAGTACTGCCTTTATATTAAGCTTAGTTATTCTCAGTATAATTTTGTTTATGCAAAGATTTGCTTAAGTTATAGAATAAAGTTTACTGGAGCATTTTTTTCCTCTCAGTATTCACCAGAATCAAAAACAAAACTATAAAAGTTAAGGATGCCTTTTAGCATTGTTTCTGAAATGTATAGGCCAGTCATAGTCCATAGTATGATGTACAGATGTGAAGACAAGAGAGTCCATATTTTCTGTGCTATTTAACAAGAGCATACTCACATATTATTTATACCACATATATATGACTAATCATTTATTGAGAAATTATTGCATTAAGCAAGATCCCAACCCTTCATTTACTATAGCAACTGCAATGAACATATTCTTCTTCATTATTCATACTGATTTCTTCTAGAGATGCTGGCAAGGGCACTGTATTGTAAAGAATGAGTATTATAAAAAAAATTTAAAAGCTGAAAGTTCACTATTGTTTGAAGAATAGTTCAGAACAAAATGCATCTCTACTCAAAAAATATTTTTAAGAGCCTTACTGATGCCATTTAAGGTTTCTTAGAATGAAGAAAAAAGTAGTTTTAAAATTGACTGCCAAATTGTAGAACTTTTAAATAGCCGAAAATCTATTCACAGTATTCCTAGTGTATTAAAACACTACTTGATACAATTTAGTGCAGCATGATATGGGCCAGCTGAAATCAGTCCCCAGGGGACCTATGTTAGAGGCAATTTTACCTAGAGTACGTCTTCATGTCAAAGACTGGAAAGACAAAGATTGAGAAAACAGTGCATGTAGTGGCATATGATAACAAAAACTAGTGTGTGCTCAGTGATTTGAGTTTTATTTTACAGGCAACTTTTCAGTGTTGCAGTTTGATTGATTTTTTTTAACCCAGTCTTTTTCTCTCTACCCTATCCTAACCATGGATATATACCTATTCCCTTTTTGTATTTGAACTATATCGTGACAATTCTTACAGATTCAAACCATTGGAAATTTTGGAGGGGGATTATATGATAGAGATCAAACATACCTGTTACTGATTGTTTTAAGACAGTTGACTGTTTTCATCTCGTGTTTTTAAATACTGTTGAGGCTTATTGGTTATGTTTGGAGGCCCCAGAACAATAACTATCAACAATAGTTTTTGCCTTTGACTCAACTGAGAAGTTTTTGAGCTTCCAAAATTTGAGCCTCATCTCTAAAAAGTTGAAGTTGGTTGATCTGGGGCAAGGCCCAGGTGATGACATTTTAATCATCCAGATTATTCCAAGTGTGAGCAGGTCAAGTCCTGCTTGAGGGTTGAACTGGTGAAGTCTGAAGTATGTTATATCTTATACTGGGCTTCCCAGTGGTGGTAGTGGTGAAGAACCCACCTGCCAATGCAGGAGACACAAGAAACATGAGTTCAATCGCTGGGTCAGGAAGATCCCCCGGAGGAGGGCATGGCAACCCACTCCAGTATTCTTGCCTGGAGAATTCCATGGACAGAGGAGCCTGGCGGGCTACAGTCCATGGGGTCACAAAGAGTTGGACGTGACTGAAGCGACTTAGCACACACACATGTGGCTTATGCAGTGACATTGGGAATTACTTAATATCTCTGTGCCTCAGTTTCTTCACACAGAAAATCAGCATGTTAATAGTCTGTAACACAGGGACATACTTTAAGAATTGCTTGATAAAATGCAGAAGTGATTAGACATGATGAGGAAAAGAGTTGTGAAGAAAAGGAGATTTAGATGTCCCTGAGGAAGTGACATAGGAAACAATTTCTCATTAAAAGAATTCAGAGATATTTCATGACATTAGAAATACAAAGAATAAAATGTTGAAAGTTGCTCCAAACTTAGAGACGATCTGCTTCCCTTCATATCTTAAGTTACATAAAGAGAAAACTAGCGCTGTTCAAACTGCTCTTAATACATTTTTACAAGGACATAAAACACTTTAATTCTCAATGTTTCTAATGTATTTCTTTAAGGTCTACTAAATATGTATTATTTTTACTATGTTTGTTAATTTTCCTCTGCACTGTTAACGGTGTACAGGGATAAGAAAATGTTTATATTTTCATAAAATGTTTCATTGATCTTGGGACCAAATCATACTCTTGTCCCCTCAACAATTAAGATCACTTTGTATTTTGAGTATACTGTTGGAGACCATTAAAAACATACTTCTTCACCTCTTTTTTGAAATTATTCTTCAAGTGCAAATAAAAAGAAAGGAAAGAATGAAAGATAATATTTTTTTGTAATTATGTAATCTGGAATTGATAATGGTAGACCTTCTAATTATGAATTAATTTAGAATATTGTGCAGTACTAGAAATCTTTCTAAACATTTCCTTTACATCCAAAGGTTCCATTTGGATTTGTGTGTGTGTGTGTGTGTGTTTCAGATTGTATAATCTGACCTACATTCTATTTTTCTTACTATCACAAAAGTTTTTTTGGATCAATCATTTTTCATCCAGCAACAAAGTTTATTGCTTTATTTTAAGCACTAAATATTCTAATATGCCAAGCATTTCTCTAAGAGATTGTATTGTATTAGTGAGTTGAATCTACATAACAATTCTCTAAAATAGATATAGTTTAGATCCTCCTTTAAAAACAAAGAAATTCAGCTTCAGAACAGTTAAATAGTTTGCCCAAGTTCACACAGCTAGAAAGTAGGGAGCAATCAGAATTTGAAACAAAATAGTATAATTTCAGAGTCAACATCTTAGACTAGCTGCCTTTCAGACTTATTAAAAATACTAAATATTGATTGCTAACCTCAAATCAGGCAAGCTATTCTATAAATCAACATTTATATTCAACAAAAGTTTTTAATAATGACCAAATAAAGAGTGTTTATTATCCTCTTTATTTTGAAAATTCTAAACCACATACTTTGCTTTCCAAGAGTTTTCTCTTTGTGTTAAAAAATCATAGCATTCTAATTTCCCGATAGTATACCATGATTTACAGTAAACTTGATAATTTGGGCTTTCCTGGTGGCTCAATGGTAAAGAATCTGCCTGCAATGCAAGAGACTCAAGTTTGATCCCCGGGTCAGGGAGATTCCCTAGAAAAGGAAATGGCAACACACTCTAGTATTCTTGCCTGGAAAATCCATGGACAGAGGAAGCTGGCAGGCTACAGCCCACAGGATCACAAAGAGTTGGAAACGACTGAGTAGCTAGGTGTGCATGCACACACACACACATTTCTTGATAATTTAGCAAACAGGTAGATGTGGTAGATGGGAAGTGGTCAGAATTAGAGAATTCTATGTCTGATTCTCATTCTGCTCGGGGCAGACTTCTGTTGATACCTGTCATCACTGGTATCAGTCATGTTGTTAATTTTTCCTTGTTTTAGTATTCCCTGTGGTCATCACTGATCACAGGATGTCCATTACAATTTAGTTGTGATGCCCTGTGTGATGATCTTTTGTTTCATTTGTTCTCCTTTATTAGGATCATAAGGGTGTTGACATTCACTCTGCGTTTTACCAGGCAACTGGCCTGCTATTTCTTATCTGTCACAGCGTCATCATGAAAACTTTTAACTTGCCCAAATCATGACCTCCTACAAAGTAAAAAGAAGCAAATCAGAACACATTATAAAAATAAATTAAAAGGAACACAGAAAGAGACAGAAAAGATTCAGTTGCACTATCAAGAGAACTATGCTTAAAGTACATAGGCCCATGGTATATATCATGACTGTCATTATAACTGATGCAGCTAAACGTTGTTAAATATTTACCTCCCTGATGCTTCCATGCCTACTCAAACTGTGCAACAACCAAAGCGAGTTTTTCGTTCCACTTTGTGATAACTGTCCTTGAGAAAATGTTGCACCTAAGTTTTAAAAATTTTATCTCGGTCTAATGTTTAAGCATGCCTTCTGTTCAAGAATGTCACCTAATTTTGATCCGAGTATGTGTTAGTACCATCATTGATTATTATCATGTCTTTGAATATAGATCAATCAAATAAAATAAAAATCAAGAGTTTTCTATCAAATCTTAGTCCATTAGAATTTACAACATTATTTGAAACAAAGAAAATATTAGCCAAAATCTATAAATACTACCTAAAATATCATGAGACTCAAGTGACTCTATAACACTGAAAGACTAGCATTTTAACCAATTTTTGGGTTTCAAGGAAAAGAAAAATGAAATCTTAAGTTTAAATTAGAATGACTTTCTTCGGCCACAATAGAATATTAGGAATCAAATTTATACTCCCCTCTAAATCAACTAAAAATAATACAAAAATATACAAAAAAATGATTTTCATATATTAGGCATCAGAGAAACAGTGACAGTTTTTATTTTCTTGGGATCCAAAATCACTGCAGACAATGACTTCAGCCTTAGAATTAAAAGACACTTTCTTCTTGAAAGAAAAGTGATGAGAACTTAGCATTTTAAAAAGCAGCAGCATCACTTTGCCAACAAAGGTCCATATAGTCAAAATTATAATTTTTCCAGTAGTCATGTATGAATGTGAGAGTTGGATCATAAAGAAGGCTGAGCACTGAAGAATTGATGCTTTTGAACTGTGGTGTTGAGGAAGACTCTTGAAACCCCTTGGACAGCAAAGAGATTAAACCAGTCAATCCTAAAGGAAATCAGCCCTGAATATTTGTTGGAAGGACTGATGTTAAAAGTGAAGCTCCAGTACTTTGGCTACCTGATACGAAGAGCCAACTCATTGGAAAAGACACTGATGCTGGGAAAGATTGAGGGCAGGAAGAGAAGGGGGCAACAGAAGATGAGATGGTTGGATGCCATCACTGACTCAATGGACATGAGTTTGAGTGAACTCCGGGAGATGGAGAAGGACAGGGAAGCCTGGTGTGCTGTAGTCCAAAGGGTTGCAAAGAGTCAGACAGGACTTAGTGACTGAAAACAACGAAAAGCAGAAAAGTGATCCCTGAGAGGAGAAACAAGTGATGCAAGTCGTATGATTACCCAGGGCTGCTGCCCAGACAGAGATATGAGGCTGACATGTAGGAAGGCCAATTTTCCTGCATTGCAGAGAGCTACCTCCGAATCCAGTGGGGTCAGGAGAACACAGTCCACAGAGAAGCATGGAATGAAACTTGCTGAAAAGGGCAGAGGGTCCACCTCTAATTTTCAGCTGACTACTGATCAACAGAGGAGCATATGGGAACTCTGGAGGCCAGAAAAGAAATAATTGAAAGAAGCAGAGAGAATTCCAGGAAAAGTTCGTGTTCACACCAGGCAAAGTGGAAAATCTTATAATCCTCAGGGGTTCACAGAGTTCTTAGAAAGATATTACCTCTCTAGGGAGCCAAAATAACCCTAGACTAAAAAGTTGCTTTGTTCCCACAAGCAAAGCCTGAAAAGAACCTTTTAAAAAATCAAAGTTTCCAAGGAAGTTAGTTTTGCCCCAGAACAAACTCAAGAACATTTATAAGGAATGTGAAATTATGCAACACTCAAAAAAGGCAACATTTGCAATGCTTTGCATTTAATCAAAAATTTCCTAACATAGAAGAAAGGCAGAAGTATGACACATATAAGCAGAAAGATCAATGAGTTAGAAATCCATATGAAATTACACAAATGATAGATAGAGTAAACAAAATTTTAAAAACATTTATTATAACTATCATATATGTTTAAGGAGGTAGAAAAAAGGTAAAGCATGTTAAGTAGAGGTATGAAATCTATTTAAAAAGAAAAAAAATTAAACTTCTAGAGGCGAAAAAACAAAGTCTAAGATGAAAAAAACACACTAAATAAGATTAAGAGTAGATACTGCCAAAAGGTGAAAAATGATGATTGAACTTGCAAAGAGCCTATCTAAATTAAAACACAGAATAAACACAGAGAGATCAAGACACAAGACATCAGGAAGCTGTAAGCAAGTTTCAGGAGGCCTACTTATATATAACTGGAGTCTCTGAAAAAGGGAGTGCAAAAATTTTTAAAGAAATAATGGATGAAATTTTCTGAGTCATTTGAGAACTACAAGGTTACTCAGTCCTTGTTTGGCTGCATAAGCGTGCACCTTGGCCCTGCAATATTTACTTATATGGAGGTTAGGAGCCCTCACAGCCTGTGCTAGGCTTCTTGTCTTATTTGGGAATATGTTTCCCTTTCCTGGGCTTCATGTACGCATCTCTGTTTTGCCTAAATAGTGTGTCCTATGGCACCTGGCCAACCCCACTTCTTTGTCTGCTCCTGGTGGGGAAGAAATGGCATCCTTTGCAGACTGTCTCCTTGCCTTGGCTATGGGGCAACTCCTGTTGGGCATGGGGTACTACACACTCACTAATGAAGCTGATCTTGTTCTGCCCCTTCTCCGTGTGAGGCAAGTGTTGTTCCATCCAGTGCCTACATGACTTGTGTCTTTCACGAGGAGTCTACTACCCACAAGCCATGCAGTGGGTGAATATCCTGGGACTGCTGCTCTTGGCACGGGCAGCAAGAGTCACTTGCCTGCCACAACCCCACAGATCTAAGATGCTCAGTAAGCCGCAGGAGGGAAGGAAGGAAGGAAAAGAAAGGAAAAGAGATAAAAAGAAAAAAAAGAAAGCAAATTGCATAATCAACTTGCTTAAAATCAGTGATAAAGGGAGTATCTCGAAAGTAACTGGATAGAGAAGCAGTGGAGTGGATGTCATGTACAGGAGAATAAAAATAAACGGACAGCAGACTTCTTGATGGACACAATATAAGCAAGAACACAGAGGAACAACATTAATGCATGGAAAGACCACATCTTTCAACACAAAGTATGTATCAAGCAAACTTTAAAAAAAGGTGAAATAAAGACTTTATCATATATGAAAAACTGAAAAGTCACAATCGCTGGCATGCTCTACAAGGTAAAAGGAAACGTTACTGGAGGTAATGTGTAGTTTATAAAATGTTAATATGTAGAAGTAAAATATGCATCAGAGTACAAAAGACTGGGAGAGGGGAAATGGATGTATACTGTTGGAAGGTTTTGATACTATATGTGAAGTGGCATAATGTTATCTGGGCTTCCCTGCTGGCTCAAACAGTAAAGAATCTGCTTGCAATACAGGAGACCTGGGTTCAGTCCCTGGGTTGGGAAGATCCCCTGGAGAAGGGAATGGCGGCTACCCACTCCAGTATTCCTGCCTGGAGAATTCTACCGACAGAGAAACCTGGCGGGCTATAGTCCATGGGGTCACAAAGAGCCGGGCATGACTAAGCACTAACACTTTCACTTTCTATAATATCATTTGAAGACAGACAATGATAAATTATAAATATATACTATAAATCCCAAAGCAATTTCACAGAAAAGTGTGCAGTAATAATTAGCCTATAGAGGGTAAAATAAAATCATAAATTATTCAATCAAAAAGAAGGAATAAAAGGGAACTAAGAACAGGCAAATAAATGGAAATAGCAAGATGGTGAATTTAAACCCATCCTTGTCAATAATCATATTAAATGTAAATGGTCAAAATATGTTAATTAAAAGTGAGAGAAAGAGGTTGGTTCACGATGGCAGAGTAGAAGAATGTGCACTTATCTTCTTCTGCCAGAACACTGAAATCTCAACCAGCTGTTGAACAACCACTGACATGAACACACTAGAACCCACCAAAAAAATGAAAGGTTAATAAGATCACATGAAAAACTAAGATCCAACTATATGCTGCCTTCAATAACAGCAGCAAAAACAAACCAAAAATCTCAAAATACTTTAAGTATAAGGATATATGTAGGTTAAACAGAAAATACTGAAACCCAGTATGTTAAGACACATTAATCAAATTAAATTGGATTGACTTCATTAGTATCTGTGATTGATTAACTTTTGAGTTGCCCTCTGATCCCCATCCCCTATTCCATCCTGTATAATTTCTTCCCCTTGAATGTAGGCAAGACCTGGAATTGCTTCAGCAAACAGAAAATGTCAGGCATGAAGGAATTTTGCAAATGTAATTAATCATTATGATTTTGAGGTAACCAAAAGAATGATCTTCCTGGGTGGGTCTTGACTTATCAGTGGAAGTACCAAGCCCTACCAGCAGAGAGATACTCCCCTTGAAGGCTTGATGAAATGAGTGGCCAGGTTGGAGAGCTTGCTTAACAAGAAACTGTCAGCAGTCTCTAGGACCTAGTGATAGCCTCCAGCTTATACTAAGCAAAATGCCAGAAACTACAGTCATACTGCTGCAGAGAAATAAATTCTGCCAACAACCTGAATGGCCTTGGGAGGAGATTCTGCCCTAGTTAAGCCTCCAGATGGAACCCATTCTGGCCAACACCTTGGACTCTGAACAAAGCATTCAGACAAGCTATGCTTGGACTGCTGACACAAGGAAACTGTTAAATGATAAGTGGATGTTGTATTGAAAGTGAAAATGTTAGTTGCTCAGTCATGTCCAACTCTTTGCAACCCCAGGAACTGTAGCCCACCATTCTCCTCTGTCCATGGAATTCTCCAGGAAAGAATCCTGGGGTAGGTAACCATTCCCTTCTGCAGGGGATCTTCCCAACCCAGGGATAGAATCCAGGTCTTATGCATTGCCTGCAGATACTTTACCATCTGAGCCACCAGGGAGAATTCCATGAATGTTGTATTAAGTCTCTAAAATTGTGGTCACTTGTTATGCATGATTAGAAAACTAATACAATATCAGACAAAGTAAATTTCAGAGCAAAGATCAGAGACAAAGAAGTTTATTTCATAATAATTAAGGAGCCAGTTCAGCAAGTACACTAAAATGTCCTAGCCATTTAACATCTTAATAGCAGAACTTCAACATTCATTAGGCAAAAACTGATATAACTGCAAGGAGAAATTGAAAAACATGTCATTATAGTTGGAGATTTTACCCAAGAGGAATGAAAGCGTATGTCCATACAAAGACTTGTACATAAATGTTCATAGCAACTTTATTTGTAATAATAAAAAACTGGTAACAATTCCAATGGCCATAAACACATGAATGCATCAGGAAACTGTGCTGCATCCCTCCAATGGAATTCCACTCAGTAACAAAAAGGGATAAACTATCAATTCATGCAGCAGCATGGATGATCTCAAAGCAGTTATCCTGAATGAAAATAAAAGCAGAAAAGCATATAGTATGGTTCCATTGGAAAAAAGATATCTTAAATTCTAGAAAATGCAAACTAATTTATAGTTATAGAAAGTCGATCAGCAGTCGGTTGGCATGAAGTGGGAATGTGAGGGAGAATGGGAAGGAGAGGCCCAAAAGAGGGATGAGGAACTCTGGGAAGTAATGAGTATGTTCATTACCTTAATTATGTTGATGGATTCATGGGTATATACATGTTCAAAACTTGTCAAATCACATAATTTAAATTTGCACAGTTTATTGCATGTCAGTTGCACCTCCACTATTCTATAAAAGTTTCAATTGAGATAAATTTCATTGTAAAATCAGAGTGTACTTGTAAAGAATTGATTTATATCTTTCTAAAAAATTACTTTACTGTAATTATAACTTGTCCACTATATTATAGTTTCCAGCTTCCCCCCGGTAGCTCAGCTGGTAAAGAATCCACCTGCAGTGCAGGAGACTCTGGTTCAATTCCTGGGTCAGGAAGATCTGCTGGAGAAGGGATAGGCTACCCTCTCCAGTATTCTTGGGCTTCCCTGGTGGCTCAGCTGGTAAATAATCCACTTGCAATGTGGGAGACCTGGGTTCTATCCCTGGGTTGGGAAGGTCTCTGGAAAAGGGAATGGCTACCCACTCCAGCATCCTGGCCTAGAGAATTCCATGGACTGTATAGTCAAGGAGATCACAAAGAGTCAGACACGACTGATCAACTTTTACTTTGATTTCACTTTCACTTCATATTATAGTTTGGGGGGGGGGAATTAAAAATGGGAAAAATAAAACCAAAATAAAAAATATAAATAAGTAAAATAATTTTCTGGACAATCAATATATTGATAGAGTCTTCTTAGTTCATCTTTTTTTTTTCTATTTCTGCCTGTATTTTTCACTTACCCTTTTCCTGTCCAAATATATTAAAATGACTATGAATAATTAAAAGCAAAAATGAAATATGAAGTTATGTTTTTCCATAAATGCTGTCCTGAGTTACACTAAACAGTTAGGAAAATAACCTAATTTCCATTTAACAAAAGTTTATATGACAACCCTATTGGGGGAAATTAGGAAAAGGGAACATAGCCACTTCTGCTTCCCCAATGGCAGAAAAGGCTGTATCATAGGAAGTGCTCTGACTTGATGAGGGTCAAAACAAAGACAACCACTGGCAGTCTTCTAGATTTATCTGGTACACAACTCAAGCATAAGAAAAAGAATACTAAGCATCAGCTTTCCTTTTACAAAGGAAAACTACTAAGGCAGAATACTGAGATGGAAACGCCTGTTATATCTATCGTGGAAGAACTACAGGGAGCCCAGCTAATGATGTGGCCCTGATAGATCCAGGAAACCTCACAGTTATGCATGCAGCAGCTGTGCATGCGTCATTTAAAATGTGCCTTCAGAGGGGCTGATTCTCCTAGCACGGCTCACACCCTGTCCGTCCAGTGGCTGTGGAGTAACACAGAACTTCTTTAACTCACACATCGCCCTGGATTTCGGTACACTGCAAATATTCTGTTATCCTCTTTTTTCTGAATTCATGAGGAGAAAAAAAATATTTTAAAATTGTTAATATTGGACAGGGAAACGACAGAACCAAAGTCTTTTAGCAAGTGATGATTTGAAACTTTTTTTTAACACCTTATAATGTTTGGCACTATTTTCTTTTCTATTTCACTCTCTAAACACTATAAAAGGGAAAGCAAAACCAATGCATTAGGCAGTAGGATTGATTCATTTGTCTTTAAGAAAATGCAGGCACAATGGCCCCTTACCGTGTGTAAAATATCTATATCATATCTTTTGTAGTCTGAATTTTTCTGTTATTTTATCCCGGTGACATCAAGATCTTCAACAGACACCAACTCCGCCAGTTGTCCTCTGGCCAGAAGAAAAATTAAAACGAACACCTTAAATTGGTCATCACTAAGTTGAATATATGGTACTCATGGGCATACTCTGGGATATCGACAAAGGCTCCGTAAATAATTGTGATTTGCGGTCCTGCAGGGTTTGGGAACCTCTGACAGCCTTAGTTGTTTAGCTGGTATACTCAGCTCACATTCATCCATGAGGGCAAGATGCTTCTTCTCTAAGCAGCTGACCACTATCATCACTGGGTATCCTGAACTGTGCTATTTATTCGATCTCACTCGAGAATCTCAGAGAACCCACTTGTATAATAGAAACTGCCTAGTTTAGAGTCAGTTTCCTCTAGACATGCATCTCAGCAAAGGCCTTAAAATCACTTGCCAGTGGAAATAAGGAAACATAATTAGTAAAATAAAAATAGTTTCATAAACATTGTTAAATATAGCAGGTCTTGCTTTTTAGTTCCTAAGGATCAGTCTGGGAATTTTTTAGAAAGATAACACGGTCTGTAAACTTGTAGTGTGTTCTATCTACAGGAGTACCATACGCTGTAGACACAAAATCATCTTTAAGAGCCGAACACTCCGTTCCAGTTGGTCATTTCTTGGTGTTGATCATATAAAAAGTTAGAAGTGCTAATGAGTTACATTACATAAAAATGGCTTCTTTTTCTTCATCCAAGGTTGAAGTGTTTAAGAACAGCAGAGATGTTGGCCCTCTACCCTATCCTACATTTTTTTCTAATAGAAGTTAATATACTTTTCTCTAGTATGCCTGTATGAATATTTTAGCATTTGATTCAAACATTACATTTAATTATATTAAAGGAATATAAATTTAAAGCAAATGTGAACCCAAGAGAAGCAGAGAGTATGCTCATTGATGTAATAAGACCACATGTATTGCACTATGTAGTTTTCCAAGCAGCATTTACAATGTATACATTTCTGTATAACTATTTCTTATAGTATATTAATTGTGCCAGTGGTGTGATATACTTGACTTATGACTATGAAATCAAAAAAGTTTATATTTAAGTGAATGAGTCTGTTACTATATAATTTTTTACATAATTAAAATAAATTTCCATGTGTATGTAAGATTTCTAGTCATATAGATGTGTGTCCATGAAATTGTACAAAACCAAGAAAATGCAGTCAAACTATTAGCTTTAAACTTTCATTGAGGTTATCTGCATTCTAGAATTGAACTCATCTTTCACTTATAATTTCTGTTAACTCTGATTTCCACTAAGATCCTTTAAAATTTCTTGAGTTTCCCTCTTTCTATTCTCTACCAACATATTCCAATTAGGTTGTTACCTTCCCCACGCCCAAGTCCACTAAACTGCTCTCAACAAGGCACAAGCTGTCTGTTGTTCAGTTGCTCAGTCCTTGCTCCAACTCTTTGCAACCCCATGGACTGCAGCACACCAGGCTTCCCTGTCCTTCACTGTCTCCTGGAGTTTGCTCAAACTCATGTGCATTGAGTCGGGCATGCCATCCAACCATCTCATCCTCTGTCATCCCCGTCTCCTCCTGCCTTCGATCTCCTGCTGTCCTACATGTTTCTAAATTCAGTGGTCCATTCTTACCTTTTAGCTTACTTAATCTAGCAACAGCATTAGAATCAGTCACTCCCAGCTGTTTGATAGACTTCCTCTCTAGCTTTGCAAGACACCACTCCCTCTTTTCTTTTCACCTGCTTTCCTACTCACACCTTCCCCTTCTCAGTTATTGGTTCCTCATCTTCTCCAGACTCCTCATTGTGGCTGCCCAGAATCTGTCTTTTGTGGTTGTTTGTGCTCCTGGGTGATCTTGTTCAGGGTCATGACTTTATACACCACCCAAATCCCGACACCGCTGAACCTCTATCTCTAACCCAGACTCCTGTGTATTCAGCCACCTATTAGATTTCTCCTCTCGAATGTTTAGTATACATCCAGCAGTTAGTATACATCTAACATACACATTGAGATTTAACATTTTAAAACAGAATTCCAAATCCCTAGAAACATCCTCCAGCTGCAATATTACTCATCTTGGTTGATGGCAACTTGAATAATCCAGTAGTTTAGATCAAAATATTTTTGATTCATTTTTGTTTCTTCTTTGATTCTCACACTATGCCCAGCTCACAAAAACTCCTGTTGTCTTAAGTTCCAAAATACATTTATGACATGACCACTTTCACTGATGCTGCTGGTGCCACCCTGGTCTGAACTATCCTTACTTTTAACCTAGATTTATGTCATTAATGTCCCAGGTTGTATGCTTTCCTCCCTACAGGCCAATCTTGACAAAGTCAAGTAATCCTCTTAAAACAAAAGATGGATTATGTCACTCCTACCCTTAAACTCTGCAGTGACTTCTGGATGAACCCAAAGGAAAAGCTGAAGTGCTTACATGACCCTGCATGATATATACCCCACCTTCTGCCATAACCTCTGGATTTATCCTCTACATTTATCTCCCTAACTCACTCCATCTCACTGGCCACATCCTTCTGTTTGGGGAACAGACCAGAAAGTGTCCTACCAATATGTGTTTCTTCATTTTCTGGTGCCCTTGACTGAATTTTTTTTTTCCCTTGTCTATCTAAGCTGTCTATGTGGTTAACTTCAAGTCTGTGTTTGAAAATTATGTTAGTGATGAGACCTATCTACTCTGCACGCATGACTTTAAATTGCAGCTCACTCCAAGGTACATGATTTTTTCTACCCTACTCTATTTTATATATATTTTACACCAATCATTACCTTCTTCTATATTATATTACACACTCATTTATTATGTTTATTGTTGATTTTTTTCTCTCTCTCCATGTGCCTTGTTCACTGATATCACTCAGCCCCCACAAGTACAAACTAGCCTCTTAACCAAAGATTTGTCATACTGAATTAACTCAGCTATATTATCAGAAGAAACACAAAGCAAATCCTTCCCTGGTTATCACTGATCCTTTTAGAAGAGGGTTTTATATAACACAAAGTGGAACAAAGGACCCTACATAGAATTTACAGAACCATCTTACTCTATTTTTTCCCCACTTAAAATAGACTTTATTTTTTAGAACAGTTGTAAGTTGACAGAAAAAAAAAATTTTGATCAAAAGAGACAGAGAGTACCCACACCCCTCTACCCGTGCATAAGCAGACTCCCCCACTATCAGTGTTCCCCCCGAAAGTGGTATGGTTACACTCTACTTTGTTATTTGTGAATCTTTGAACTAATAAAATGAAATAAACTTTAGTTTCTTCAAACAGTAAAATGGTTAAGTGAGATAAAATATAAAAAGCTAAATTAGATTTTTTAAAAATGTAGAATGCCCAGCATAGTCCCTGGAAATGAACCGGCAAGTAATTACAGTTTTCTTTCATCCTTCTCTCTTTCTATTTTCTTTCAAGTTTTCAATTTCCTTGCCCTGAGGAATCATGATTTTAAAGATATAGCTTTGCTTTGGTTTATTTTTAATGCATATTTATTGCACACATTGTTGGGCCAGTTAGTATTCTGTTATGTCATGTGTATTAGTGCTGGCCATTTTCCTGAACTTTTAGCAGTAGTCTGTTAAAAATATACTTTGCACCCGACGAAGCAAATTTCATCCAAATGTCATTCATTCACTATTACACTTTAGGATGCAAATGGAACTTTTTCTCTGCTAGAAGATTATGATTTATTATTAATAAGAGAAGATAAATTTAAATAAATTAATGTAAAGATCTCCAAATATTCTACATCAGTAAAGACAAACTTGATCTTTGGAATAATTGCTTTTGATAGACAAGCATAATTTGTTTCAGTTTATGGATGGAGAAGTCAAGGTTATATGAGCTATCTAGGTACAGAACTCAGCCAATCAGTCAATCAACATGCAAGACAGTCATGTTATTCTTCCCACTTCGTTCACTTTCCTAACTCAGTTGGCACTTGCCCAAGCATTGTAATGTAACACTGTCATCAAATATTCACAGGAGGGTTCTATCTCACTGCCTTCACAGAGCATCTAATGTCTTTGACTTCAGTTAACCTGTCCATGAGGACTTCTGAAAGTATTTTCATGTAGAATGCATTGAGACTCAAATGTATGGGAAACATTTAACTTTTACACATACCATATATATACTTATCTCATATCTATCTATCTATCTATCTATCTATCTATCTATCTATCTATCTATCTATCACTATTGAGGCTGTCCCACTGGGCTATATAACAAACTCTTCCTTCCACTCTGAAGGTGTAAAATAGAGGGTAAAGCAGTCCAGTCTTTAAAGTATGATTGATGACTCTCTCCACCCCTCTTCCATTCAATCTTACCATGGATACTTTAAATAAGAGAATATGCCATATAACTTAAAGATGTTACATATGAGAAAAAAGTTATCTTCAATAACTCAGAAATAGTCACACATACTTCTGCCTGTATTTCCCAATTATAAAACTCAGTATTTCTTCTCTGTAATGTTTTCCACTTTGCAATATTTTTTTTTCAAAAACAAGATAAAGTAAGCAAACATCAAAACAAATAGAAAAAATTAAAAAGGAAATGCATTCAGGATAATATGGCATATGTTCTCAAGAAATACTGCTACCCTGAACCTAACTCTAAGACTTAAAACTGAGAAGGAGTAGGACTCTCTCCAAGTTGTTATTGTGTAGTCGTTCAGTTGTGTCCGACTCTTTGCAACCCCATGGACTGTATCCTGCCAGGCTCCGCTGTCTGCTGGATTTTCCTAAGCAAGAAAACTGGAGTGGGTTGCCATTTCCTTCTTCAGTGGATCTTCCCAACCCAAGGACTGAACCCATGTTTCCTGAATTAGCAGGCAGATTCTTTACCACTGAGCCACCAGGGAAGCCCTCTCTGTAAGTTCCAGTTCCAGTTCAGTCTCTCAGTCATGTCCAACTCTTTGTGACCCCATGGACTGCAGTATACCAGGCTTCCCTGTCTATCACCAACTCCCGGAGCTTACTCAAACTCATGTCCATTGAGTCAGTGATGCCATCCAACCATCTCATCCTCTGTCGTCCCCTTCTCCTGCCTTCAATTATTCCCAGCATTAGGGTCTTTCCAAATGAGTCAATTCTTCGTATCAAGTAGCCAGAGTATTGGAGTTTCATCCTCAACATCCATCCTTCCAATGAATATTCAGGACTGATCTCCTTTAGGATGGACTGGTTGGATCTCCTTGCAGTCCAAGGGACTCTCTAGAGTCTTCTCCAATACCACAGTTCAAAAGCATTAATTCTTCAGTGCTCAACTTTCTTTATAGTCCAACTCTCACATCCATATATGACTACTGGTAAAACCAAAGCTTTGAAGAAGTGAAGTCACTCAGTCATGTCTGACTCTTTGCAACCCTGTGGGCTGTAGCCTACCAGGCTCCTCCGCCCATGGGATTTTCCAGGCAAGAGTACTGAAGTGGGTTGCCATTCCCTTCTCCAGGGATCTTCCTGACTCAGGGATCAAACCCAGGTCTCCCGCATTGTAGGCAGATATTTTACTGTCTGAGCCACCAGGGAAGTCACACCAAAACTTTGACCAGAGAACAAAAAGATGATAATGCGTAGTGGCAACTGATCAGCCTGTGACCCATAAGTAAGTGAAGGAATGATTATTAATTCTTTAGCTCCTACTAGGTCCCACCTGAGAGTTATTGTCTATATCAGTGAACGAAAGAGAGAAGTAAAGATGGAGAGGAAAAAAAAGTGCTAACATTTTTTAGCACTTACCAAAGGCCAGGCAGTTGGCTGTGAGGTTTTATATTTTATTGGATTTAATTTTCTCATGACCCTAGGGGGTATAATTGGATCTATTTTTCTGATGCTTAAATATGAGCCTTGGCTCAGTTGAGTCTTGTTAGACTTTGTCAGCTCTTGACCTTGTTGACATAGCTGCAAGTGACAACACATCAATGGATGAGCCAAGAGAAAGATATCTGGTGGATACTATGCAGTGGGAGGAAAATGAGATTATGGTCAGGGCCTGGGACGCCTGATTTATTAACAGCATTCCAAATATGGTTGGTAAGTTGGTTGAAATGTTCTGTAAGTCTTAAAAGCTTATTTCTGCGGAAAGTCTTTAAAACCCTAAAAGGGCAAGTTTTCCTCATAGAGTAGTAATTTGAACATTAGCCAAGTCAGATATATTGTATTTTCAGTTATGAAGGGTTTTGTTTTTGCCCCTTTCAGATTTAGATGAAATTATCTGACACGAGTTTGGGAAAATGAAAAATAAGTGATAACAGATTAGATTCTACCAGAAATGCTGATTGGTACAAGAGGTCTAACAAGACGGGCATCAGAAGTGCTTGGGGACCAATAAACCCTGCATGGTTGCTTCCCTTAGACAGGTGGCTGCAGGATTCCTACATTATAAATTAAGGAAACAGTTGGAACTCACCTTTAAACGTCAGCGTTCCTGTCAGAGCCCTGACAAGGTGATCTGCGGCGCTGACTCTGTTTCAGCAACTGTTCACAGGCACATTTTTAGAATCAGATGTTTCATTTAAACAAAATACGTTTCCTTGCCACTCAGCTGAAGCCTTGAACCTATTTCTTCTGTTGTGTCTGCCTTTGCAAGTTGAGCACAGGTTTGGACAGAGAAGTTATGTTTTAGTGTAATATGTAATTTGTGTTTCGAAGCCCAAATAATTAAAGGACTAATAAAAGTGGAGAAGATGCTGTGATGTGAGCCACAATCATTCCAACAGAAGTGCTATTTCTCCTAAGTGTTTCATCTTTGCTTTCATTTTACTAAGGAAATGAAATTTGTTACTACTGTACACATTCCTGCATATTTTATACTATACATGCCATGAACTTTTCTGGTTGATAACCAAATCTAGATGTAAGTGTATTTAAGATATAAGTATAGGCCTTTTGGCGCTAGTGGTAGAGGACCTGCTAATGCAGGAGACTTAAGAGACAAGAGTTTGATCCCTGGGTTGGGAAGTCTCTAAAGAAACTTAAGAGTTTGATCCCTGGATTGGGAAGATCTCCAGGAGAAGGGCATGGCAACCCACTCCAGAATTCTTGCCTGGAGAACCCCATGGGCAGAGGAGCCTGGCGGGCTACAGTCCTTTGTATCGCAGAGTTGGACTTGACTGAAGTGAGTTAGCAGGCACACAAGATATAAGTACATATAAGATGTTTTTTGGGAGATCAAGCTCCCTTGGGTCTAACTTCTCATGTGTTTCTAGAACTTAAAAAAATAAGCATATTTCAGACTGGCTTTGCCCTGGAGAGGTGTATCACTGAAATTTTATCTCCTCATCTGTAATTGTTGATAACACCTAATTTGTTAAGCTAGATTGACGTGTATGAACCTTACAAATATGAGCATGTGTTGAATCTCACTAAGTAAATTACACATATGGTATAAACATTACAGCTAAAAGGAACAATGCCTGAGAAGTACATAGCATACTGTCTTGCACTAGAGAATACTCGAAATGTCAGCAGTGGTGATGGCAATGATAATGATGATAAAGGTGAAGGTGACTATTTTTATGATTATGTCAGCTGTCCTTTTATTATCTACATAAATAAGCACAGGATTGATCTTAAAATCTTACTTAGATTGTCAATGTATTTTCAGCTTGATTTGATTTTTAATTTAAATTTGGTTACTGTTGGTACGACCTTAAATGAGTTGGACAGTGGCTAGCAGTAACTTGAGGAGTTCGTGGTGAAATGTTTAATGAGTGAACTTCAGCACTAACTGAAAATTGCAACTGAGTACCTTGGGGGAGAGATTGGAGAGTCAGCTCTGAGAGCCAAGTTGGAGAATCAGTCAGGTGAGAAAGGAAAATTACTTCCTTCTGATTAGAAACAGAGAGCCATGGGAATTTGTTTTGCTGATGAGCAGACACGTAACATAATGGGGATTTTTTTTTTCTTTCTGCTTCTGCCTGGAAAGAGAGAAACAGAGAAAGTCATAACAAAGAGTGAAGGGGAAATAAAGCATGGACTTTCGAGATGATTAGGAAAACCAGAAAGCAAAAAGGATGACCATCTCCTTAATAGACTTAGGGACTGAATGAAGGAAAACCTCTAGCAGAAAACTCGCTCATAGCTTGTTTTACACCCAGTTTCCCTGGAACCTCCAAGTTGCTATTATGTAAGTGACCCACAAGACTGTTTTGGTTTGGAGTTATCTTCTAGATGCAGCTTGGTATGGTCGGAAAAGAAATGGCTTTTGATCCATATAGGTGGACCAGGTCCTATATATTGATAACTGTGCAAATTATTTAACCTATGCTGAAGCCCACCTTCTTCTTTATTAAAAGGTACATAGTAATAACATCTTGAAAGTATATGGTAAGAACAAATAAAAATGTAGTTTGTGTACATAGTTTCTTGCAGAAAATACTTTAAAATACTAATTATAATTCACCATCTAAGACCATTTCCTCTATCTTTTCTACTGATCTTTCTCCTTCCATCTCACAAGATTCTCTCTTGCTGCTTTATTCTTTAAAAGTGATATTTGTCATTCCTAGTCAATATTGGCTTGTCCTTTGTCTTCCGTAATTGAATATATAATGATGCTTGGCTGCAGAGATTTTTCCTAGCTCCAGATCTACATTTAAACTACTAACTAAATTGCTATCTCCACTTGTATGTCCTTCAGACACAATAGATTCAGCACGTCCCTCAGTGACAGCATCAGATCACCTCTTAACCTCTTCCTTCTCTTCCAATAATCACTAGCTTTATTCATGGTTTTATAGCACTGTTTTCAAAGTTATAACCCAGAGGTTGACTCCCATATTTATCACTTCGAACTTGGTAAAAAATCATGTTCTTTCTAATGTTTGGAAGCTAGACTAATTTCTAAGCCTTTAGTTTAAATCTGTGCCATCATTATCTAGACTAATCTCTTATTTTAAAGAGTCACTTTTCCTTTGACCTCTTCCCTCTTTAGTGAATCACCAAAATTTGTCCTGGGGTCGGTAAAAGTCAAACATTTTATAACTAAGCACAACTTAGCTATGAAGAAGAAAAGAAAACTTAGTAAAAGAATCAGACAAATTAAAGCTAGAAAGAAATGAAAGTGAAAGTATTAGTTACACAGTAGTGTCTGACACTTTATGACCCCAGGGACGGTAGCTCACTAGGCTTCTCTGTCCATGGGATTCTCCAGGCAAGAATACTGGAGTGGGAAGCCATTTCCTTCTACAGGGGATCTTCTCGACCCAGGGATTGAACCTGGGCCGGGTCTCCTGCATTACAAGTGGATTCTTTACCATCTGAACCACCAGAGAAACCCAGAAAGAAATGGCACATGATTATACTAGGTCGCATTCAACTGGCACTAGATATTGGTTTTAAGTTCTCACACCTCATCAAGTAACAGGTACAATTATCTGTAAAGCATTTGTACACAATGGAATAAATAGAAAAGATCAAAATCTTCACTGGCGGCTTCACTGGTGGCTGATGACATTAACTCGTACTTTGCTAGAAAGGTTGCTGCCAGGAAATATGAACTCACTCATCTTCATAGTTTCTATAATAAACTACTTTGTATATTGACTCAGCATCTTTCTCTCTCTTTTTTTAATACATGAAGAAATTTCTCTTTTATAGCTGAAACAAATGCATGGCTTGAGTCATATTTAGGACAATCATGCTCACATGTATCAGTGATCCACAATGTACAAATTTAGGTTCTGCCATCCAGGTCATTCCTTCATAAATTATTTCTTCCACTAGTGAAACTTCAACCCTATTAATAAACTGCACCATTTGTCATCCAAAGCATAAATACACAATATATTCTTCCCTAAATGAAAATAAACAAAATGTAATAAACAAGCTAGCAAAAAGAAAGTCCTTCTCCTGCCTCATACAACCTCTCTCTCTCTCTGGATTTTGAATGTCTTGAAGGAGCAGTCAACCCCCATAACTTGCACTTCTTCAGTACCCTCTCCTTTCAATGTGGCATGTATTTCCACAGTTAGAAAACAACCCTTTATGAAACACTATTTCTAGAGATATTACTGGTTTTAATTCCTTAAATCCACCGAGTTTATCTCAGTCCTCATCCTACTTAGCTTTTGTGTAGTATTGGGCATTTTATGACATTTCTTAAATGTGTTGTCGAGAATCAAGCTTCCACCTTGTGTTTCAAATTACTCTTTAAGAGTAACAATTATTTTACCTGTAAAATGACTTTTTCACGGTGTGGAATGCTAATAGATATATATGTTATTTAAAGAGAATCTGCAGTATATATACTTAATTATAAATTAGAAGTGGGTCGATAAGGTCATAGTGGATTAAGTCATGTATGGCCAATGAGTAAATTTGTATTTCTGTGATGATCATAGTTTACAACCTTAATTGAGTCATTGATAGTCTAACAAATGTGGTTTCCTTCAATAACATCCATGGTCTAATGTCATTAGACGAATGTCCCCAAACCATTAATATGTTCATTATTATAAGAAAACTATGTGCCCCTTTAGTAAATAGACTTGAAATTTGGTATATGATGATAAGGTATAAAAGAATCCATAAGGCAGTCCCCAGAGACCAAAATTTGTACTATTAAAAGGTGAGATCTGCTAAAAACTATGAGGCATCCCAAATGGGTTGACTCCCAAGTGCTCATTTTAGATGCAAACATGGAGGAAATGAAGGCCAGCAAAGTGGTCTGTTCCAGAGAAAGAATTTAGGACCATGGAAGACAATGAGAAGGGATATCATCTAAAGAACAGAATTGAGCTTTGCCATACGGGATCTGGCTCTGACAAGCCAGATTCCTTCAGTGCTCATCTAACAGGATGGCATTTGTATAGTTTCCTCTTAAAGTTTCTTTGTGAAATGTGGGGCTAAACTATAGCTATTCAGCTCTTCTACTACCTTTATGAACTGAGTGTGTGTATTATGTTTAGCGTGTTGGGCAAATCTAATTCTAATCTGAACCAATACCTATCTCACTGGTGACTATTCTTGTTGTAAGGAAGAAACAAGGCTAAGTTGATTTAGACTGAAGAGAAGGATTTTATCATGAGTGGGAGAAATGTTCTTTATCTTAGGCAGGAAGTGAACAGGAAAGTATTTTGGCCTGGATTTTGTGGGCAATTATCCTAAGACCACCAAGAGAAACTAGTCTTGAAATGAGGCTGAGGTGAACAGAAAAAAAGACAGAACAACTTTGAGTTCTAGATGTCATTGTTGAAAGGCTCCACCTACCAGCCCTGCATGCTGCCATGTGAGATGACGGGCTTATTTGTTTTGAAGGCTGAGGTTTCATGGTTTCGGCTACTTATGACAGAAGATATCTTATTTCAGACATTATTTTAAATCAGCCCATGTAGTCTGTTGTATTCCCAATCACTTTATTAAAGCTACTTCATTTCTTTCAACTTTACCTTTTCCCCCAGTAGGCAGGACTAGAAATCTTGGAGTGAATCTTGAACACTTCCCTTCCTACATCCTGTAAATCCTGCTCTACAAGGCAACCAAGTGTTGCTTCCCCTTAAACATCCCTAAAATGTCTTCATATCTGATCTTTTTCTCAAGTAGAAGTTACAGAAAACCTCCCAGGTATGCACTGTATTTGGGGTCTGTCTATCTTTACTGGAGTAATACAATGCTGCCTATAGAATTCTACCAGTCTGCTCTTCTAATGTCCCTAACTAATATAATCCCCATTTACACTTTCTATTTATTTCCAACCACTCAATTAGGACAGTGTTAGTGGAAACAGAGTTAATGATGTAATCTTGGGAATGAGTTCGATAACAGGACTCAGGTTCCATCAGACAGAACAGTTCATTTTACGGTTGTGATTCTCCTGAGCGCTTTTCTCAATTTGTGGCAAACAATGAAAACATTTCAATATTTCTTTTGTGACTCTTTGCCTTTCTGGCTGTTTTCTGGGATTTCTTGAAGGTTCAAACCTTGGTCTACCTTTTGCTTTTTTTGCATCACTTATAACACTAGTGACCATATTACCTATTCATAAAACAATCTCCATATTGAATAATAATGACAACTAGGAAAAAACCATGTCTCAGTTTTCTACTACTGAGTAACAAGTTCCTGGAAATTTAGTAACTTGAAACACCATTTATTATTTTGTATTTCTTATTTGTTAGAAGTCTAGCATGATGTGTCTGAATCTTCTACTAAGACTCTCCTTGTGCTAAAATCAGGACATCAGTTGAAGCCGCAGCTGCTGTTCTCATCTGGAGTTCTGGATACTCTTCTGGTGCAGTGGGTTTTGATAGAATGTTTTTATTTCTCATATTTTCCTTATGTACCCCTCCATCTTCAAGCACATCAACTATTTCTCTTACTTCAAATCTCTTCAACTTTTCTCCTGCTCTTAAGGGCTCATGTGATTACACTGGGCCCACCAGGATATCCAGGACAATCTTCTTATCTTAAATTCAACTGAATGATAAAACTATATGTAGAGTTCCTTTTTTCAGGTAATGTAATATTTTCACAGGCTTCTTTGGTGACTTAGCAGCAAGGAATCCACCTGCAAATGCAGGAGATGTAAGTTTGATCCCTGTATCAAGAAGATCCCCTGGAGAAGGAAATGGCAACCTGCTGCAGTATTCTCGCCTGGACAATTCCATGGACAGAGGAGGCTGGCAGGCTATATAGTCCATGGGGTCACAAAAGAGTCAGACACGACTTTGCCACTAAGCAACAACAACATTTTCATAGACACAGCACCAGGGGACAACGTTACTGGGAGCCAAGATCCTGCCAGTCACAGCATGCCTAAAGCATATGTCAGTTAAGCATATCAGAATACAAAATGTTTTACAAGATAATTGAAAATGCAGAAAAAAATATGGGCAGGCAGAGTCAGAAAATTATTCTGAAATATCAAGATTGATATAAATTAAGTTTTTCTATGTATAAAATAGTCTTTCATCTTTTATAATATAAAATAGAAGAAATAAAAACACCAACATAAAATTTATGTTTAAAGGGTTAATTGAAAATTCACTCAGTCCGACTCTTTGCAACCCCATGGACTATATAGTCCATTAAATTTTCCAGGCCAGAATACTGGGATGGGTAGCCTTTTCCTTTTCCAGCAGATCTTCCCAACCCAGGGATCGAACCCAGGTCCTCTGCATTGCAGGTGAATTCTTTACCAGCTGAGCCACAAGGAAAGCCCTTAAAGGGTTAAAAAATGCATCTAAATATTTGTTAGTAGCAAGGCTTATTAGTGAATTTTATTTCTTACATCATTACATAAGGTTGAATTTTTTTCCTTGATTTACAAAAGCTTATGGGGTTATTTTTCATTTTATTAGGTAATGATAAATAACCTCTCTGTCAGAATCACCCAATACATCAAGTATCTAATTTGTGTAGCTGATGGAGGGGGAAAAAAAAAAAGCATTGTTACAGTGTTAATGGAAGAAATGCTGTTATATATTAACTCAGCATATGTACCCTGGAAAGAGGCTAGGTGACACTGTGGCATGTTCAGAGATGCCTGTGAGTAAGAATGGTTGCCTTTCATTCTAATCTTATGATTGTGAAGCAAATTTTATAATGGAGCAAGTACTCATATTAGGGTAAAAGGTATGTTTAACAACTATTGTGTAGAAACATTATTTTATTTTTATCAACTTTTAACAGTTTAATCGTGTTAACTGTTAATATCTAATAGAGGGTATTATGCAAATCCAGACAATAATCTGAGAATCTTCCAAATGAAGCATGTCTGTACAGATGGTATGAAATGCTGAATTGTTTCCAGTGTCGTTAGTTTAACAACTGTCCAAACAGAAGCACACTTGCTGGCCTGCTCTCATTTTCACTGGTAAATCATGAATTATTTTGAAACATATTAATTTAAGTTGGATTACACTCAGGAAAAACATAGCTGTTTCTGCATTGTAAATAAACTTTGAAAATACACATGAATAAGCAGACAGCCCTTGGGATGTGTGTGACAGTAGATTCGTGAACATAGTTTTAAATAACTCATTTTTTTAAATAAATTTAAAGATTTTCTACATTTTTTCCTCTTTTCCTCTTTCCTCCCACCTTTCAACATCCAAATACACTTGTGGTTTTGTGTAAAAATGTAATACACACCCTTTCCTGGCGGCTAAGGATGAAAAGACTGCATTGATCGTGATAGATTAGTTTTATTCCCCAAGCTGCTTGGAGCTGTTGAGGTGATCGCAGGAGTTGACAGGGTTGATACTGTGTAATGTAACTGGAGATAATAAAGAGATTTTTTTATACATTATTCACACATTGTTTCTATCAATTCAACAGCCCTCAAAAGAATCTATCCATTTTACAGCAATCTAGTTCTCTGACTTTGCAGGTAAGGTTAAGACAAATATATTTCTATACAGTATAGAAGAAATTGTGTGAAATTCATAGATTCATTTTTAATGGATCATGATTTAAAATTATAAAATACTATTTTTAACTGTAAAAAATAGCACTAAGTGAAGCATTTCTTGTTCTAAATAAAATCATTGTTCCTGTTTATTAAATGTTGTTTATCCTTATATTATTTTACTATAAAGTTGATAAAATAGATAAAATCATTTTAGAAGAAACATAAAATTTGTGTCATTGGGTACTCTTTTTAAAAAAACTGTAAACTTATCTTTATTCAGTTCCTGTCTATCAACTAAATCTTTCCTTATTTTAAAACTCCAGTTGGAAGGTTGACAACAGGAAAAGCCAACACTCATGCTAAAAAGGTGCTGTTGAGAGCTCATTTGAAGAAACTGTGAGAAAAAGAGGCAAGCACATGTAGAGTAAAAATTACTAATTTCTTAGGCAGCAATGTGATTAAATATTGGAATGATCACCTATAATTAAGCCAAACTTAAAAGTAACTAGTGAGATAAAACCAAAAGTAATAGTACAATGTGCAGATAGGTTAAGGAAACATTTTTACTAAGTAACAGTATATCGTAACTGCCTTTGTCTATACTTACTATAACTCTTCTTCATTTTTTATCTACTTCTCCATTGGTATATATGTAGTTTATAAGAGGAGATTTTATTCATTCTTATGAACTTTTTATTTTCCCCTTTCCTCTTTATAGATGGATAGATACATAGATAGGTAGGTAGATAAATATAAATTAAAACCTCCCATATGCTAGGCATTAGAAACAGAGAGATGTGAAATCTAATAGCCATGTTGGAATAGGGAGTTAAACAGATAAATACATAGTTACATAAATATGGGAAGAGTTCTAAAGTGTAGAGAGTGAAGGAAATATACTGAGAGGTTTATAGGCAGCATCTAACTGCCTGGAATGGTCTGGGGGTAACAGTGATGAATGTGTTCACTAATATGACTAAGTGGATAGGCGAGCAAAGTATCAGAAATAAAACATGTGCTGCACTTAGGTAAAATATGATTTGAAATATCCAAAAAAGGCTGTGAGAACAATCCGTCTGGTCAAGAATACAAAGATTGTTATTAATATTTTTCCTCACAAATGAATATGAGCTGCTCTGTCTTGACCCAGACCATCATTAGGCTGGTTTAAGTGAACTAAAAGGACTGAACGAAACCAGTGCGTCACCCTCCCGATTTCCTTCCCCAGACATGCAGGGAAAACATATTTGTATCTCAATGGAAGTCTTGAATCCCATCACCATCTCAAACTAGATTGTTAGATTAAGATGAGGTAGCATATTTAAAACATTGAGCCCAAACTTAAAAGTGGCTCAGTGGCAAAGAATATGCCTGCAGTGCAGGAGACACAAGAGACACAGGTTCAATCCCTGAGTCAGGGAGATAACCCTGGAGGAGGAAATGACAACCCAGTCCAGTATTTTTGCCTGGGAAATCCATGGACAGAGGAACCTGATGGGCTACAGTCTAACAGGTCGCAAAGAAGTCGACATGACTAGTGACTGAACACAAAAATACACAGTATATTTAAAAGCCCTTGATTCAAGAAAAAATAGTAATATTAACAAGCATCAATATATTTATAGTGAAAAATGTTGGTTTCTCAGTCTTGTCTCTTTGCGACCCCACAGACTCTAGCCCACCAGGCTCCTCTGTCCGTGGGATCCTCCAGGCAGGAATACGGGAGTGGATAGCCTTTTCCTTCTCCAGGAGACCTTCCGGACCGAGGGATCAAACCCAAGTCTCCTGCATTGCAGGCAGGTTCTTTACTGTCTGAGCCAGCAGGGAAGTCCTCGATATATCTATAGGGCTTCAGTTTACACATCAAAACACAAAATCTAAAGAGCAAATTCTTCCTAAATCCTAGCATAAATGAAAGACAAGGTCTCTCTGGGCTCTTTCATAACATTCTAGAAGTTCTAAGTTTACAAGAGCACAGTTAAGAAGCAGGCCGAAGGAGATAACAGTGGTGAATGTGGCTTCTATCCACAGGTGTGGGGCCAGGAAGCTAAAATGAATAATAGACCGAGGCTTTAACAGTGGAAGTGAACAATTAAGCATCAAGTAAATGTAAAAGTAGAGTGATAAGTTCTGGCAAAATGCATGTCGAGGGTCTTGCAACTATATTTCTGCATTGTGGCAAGACAATTAATGAAGGTGGCAGGAAAGCCAGCAAGTAATGCATTATAATTATCAATCAATAAGTGCAATGAATGCATTGATCAAAGTCTAAATATCTCCTGCATTAAGTAGGGCCATAATGGAACTATAATTACTAGTATCGGTGGACTCCCAGAACAGTTTCTTCAAGGTCAATCATAATGCTGAAATGTGAAAATGTTGGGCAAATAGCGCAATTAGAGACATTTATAAGTTTGAGATAAAGGAAGCTGAAAGACAGCTGAATCAGTAAAAGATAAGAAGAATTTTCCATGCTTAGTACCTGCTGGGCTTCTGATTAGCCGACTGAGATTAAAACATAACCAAAGGGGCAAAAAGTAATAGAATACTCTCATTTATCAGGATGAAATTAGATGTTATATATATATTGTGTGTGTTGAGAAATATACAAAATTACATGTTAAGTCATTTATCCCTCAAATGGGAACAACAACAGCAAAATAATTTACTTGTTACAACTAAAGAGAACATGAAACTATATGAATATTACTTTAAATTCTATTTATCAGGGCATTAAAAAGGCAAAAATATGATGCCTAATAAAAATTCATATGATTCCTTGTTTTAAAAATCACTATGTACATCTCTTTGACGTGTCAGTGTTATTGATTAGATTAGATTTGGTTTACTCAGGTTGCCTCAAACCAATTTAGCTGGCTAGCCTTAAGTGTTCTAGCTGACAGATCACTCTTCCCCGTGTCAGTTAGGGAATTGCAATGATTTTTTTTGAACTCCGTAAAAAGTGTCATTAAGGATTTCCTCCATGCCAGGCATGACTATCGCCTTCAACCCTGCTTTGACATATCATTTATTCAAGGGTGTCCTTGTTGCCTTTCCCTCCTCTAAACTCAGTAATTATGGTGCCACACTATTTAGCCTTAGAGAAAAATTTCCAGAACAATTCCAGATAGTTCAGAACTCAGCAAGCTGTCAGTCCATTTGCTCCAGCAATGATACAACCATTTATATTGCAGGAGAATTCTACAGTCTTATGAGGCAGTATAAACTCAAAATGATATTTTAACCTAAATTTAAAATATCCTCTTCCCCTTTGCAAAAACATCTACCTGAGCTGCTTTCAGTGATGTATCTCTTAAAATATCTCTGTCAATATTTATTATAATATCAATTTTAAATGGATTACGTGAATGAAACTTTTAATTCTGCATCAGTACAGACAAATGGAACAGTAATCAGAGGTGTTAAATGTTAACTGAGGTAACTTCAAATATTTCTCTTCCGTCTCCAAATAATTCTTTTTAAATTCTTGACCTTAGATAGTACCATTTGCCACTTTCATTCATTATGTTTAGCTACCAGTCAACTAGTTAGACTGGGTTCTGTTCCACCGTTTCTGGGATCATCCCTGATAACTTCAGCATCACAGTAGCACAAGGGCTTTGTGGCAGTTGCTTTACTCCTTGATCTATTCACCACGTCATGTGGGTCCTTTTCATGCTCACCTCTAAGATGTATTTTCCCTACCTCCTTCAACTACCTACTGCCTTGGGATTGGCTTAAACCTTTATATTACCTGTAGGTTCTTCTCCAAGTAGAGAGTGTTACCCCATGTTCCTAACTCATTAACTCAATCATTCCCATGTCAAGGTTCCAGCACTCCAGAAAACTTTTCTTTTTCAAAAATCAATATATTTACTTTTTCTTTTTTTCTTTTTTTTTTCTAGCTCTCATACAGTGTGCTTTATTTATTTATTTTTTTTATTAGTTGGAGGCTAATTACTTCACAACATTTCAGTGGGTTTTGTCATACATTGATATGAATCAGCCATAGAGTTACACGTATTCCCCATCCCGATCCCGCCTCCCACCTCCCTCTCCATCCGCTTCCTCTGGGTCTTCCCAGTGCACCAGGCCCGAGCACTTGTATTTTTTTCAAGTATCCAGTATTTTTTTTTTTTTTTAATTTCGACCTCTTGGCATATGAGATCTCAATCCCCTGACCAGGGACCAAACCAGAGTCCCTTGCATTGGAAGCACAGAGTCTTAACCACTGGACTTCCAGGGAAGTCTCCAAAAAAGCTTTCTAAACACACTGATATTGCCATTTTTCCGGAGGCGTTTCAACTGAATGCATCAAATTTTTTTTTAAAGAAAACATATGTAAAAGGGGGGAACTTTTAAAATCATAAAGCATATTCTAACATACAAAAAAAGGTTTTAAAAGCTAGTGAGTGATAATCCATTTTAGTGATGTGTGAAGGACTGGAAAGCTCAACGTCTGGGGAGGACAGTGAGGGAAGCACGTTGTGGCATTCTGGTTTAGTTGCTTACTGTATGTCCAAATGAAGAAATCAAGTCACCACTGCATTATATTGCAAATATATGTGTGTGTGATCTTAATAGTATACAAATAGTCGTCATTTTTAGGTTTCACTCCAGCTTCCATCTCCTGTTTTTTTGTTCTCCTTCCGAGTAAAATTCTTCACAAGTGGCTTGCTGACTCTGCTTCCTTTCTTTCTTGGCCTCATCTGTCCACTCTAGGCTGGAGTTGTCTCCCTGAGTTCACAGTGACTAATCCTGTCTAGACAGTCCATAAACTTTCTGTTGTTCAGTCATGAGGCCGTGTCCCAACTCTTTGCAACCCCATGGACTGTAACCTGCCAGGCTCCTCTGTCCAAGGAATTCTCCAGGCAAGAATACTGAAGTGGGTTGCCGTTTCCTTCTCCAGGGGATCTTCCCAACCCAGGGATCGAACCCGTGTTTCCTGCTTGGCAGGGTGGGTTCTTTATCACTGAGCCACTTGGGGAGACATACAAAGGTCATTCACGATCAGATCAGTAGTGTAATCACTGCAATTCCTTGGAATCCAGATGCATATAGTGTAATAGCTACTTGATAGACTTATTGGATGTTTTATAATCAGCCACAATTTAACATGCCAAAACATAACTGTCTTTTTCTCCCCAAATATTTTTCTTTTCAGTCTTTCTCATATTAGTAATCTTAGTAAATGTACTATCCATCATTGTCTACTTCTATTTCATTAAAATTTACTAAAATTGTATGTAAACATACACAGTATGGTGATTTGTATAATAAAACTTTATTAAAATTTGTAAAAAAAAAATATTATTACCAACAACAACAATGAAACCTAGACATAATCTTGATGCACATCTTTTGTCCTTACACTCAACAGCAAGATCTACAACTTTGTCTCCAAAACATAAATGTACTTTTCCTGTTTTTCTCCATATCCAGAGTTGCTACCATAGTCCTATCGTTCAGCTTTCGTGGTTCCCATACAATAGCTAGAATGGCCTTTTAATATACATTAGATCATGTAATTCTACTATAGAACATTCTGCAGTGATCTGTTAAGCATTCAGAATTAAATCTGGTATCTATATATACCATGACTTACAAGCCTTTCATAACTTGGTCTTTGCTTATTACAACTATCCGTCTTCCCCCAAATACAATGCAGCCACTTTGCACTTTCTGTTGCTTGTCCTAGCCACAGTTTGGACCACTCTACATATGGAAATTTCCATAGCCAGATTTCTTAGTACTCCAGATGCCAATTAAATCAGATAGATTTTAGAAAGTGAGTGAAGAGCTAGTTTGTTAACCTGATCAGAGGCTGCATCTGTACCTCTTGGTTTCATAGAGCTTGTCACTGCTTGAAGTTCTCTTACTTATTGATTTGCTTTTTCTCCCCCTCTTTCTGCCATCTAGAATTTATGCTTCAGGAAAAAAAGGTCATTGTAAATATCGCTGAGTGATGAAGCCTCATCACCTGGAACACCTAGCTATGGGATAAGATCCATAAGTATTATATTTAATGAATAAATCCAATAAATGAACACAATTGTGAATATTTTCTCATTATGGAATCAAGTTAAAGTTTTGTTCTAGGCCTTTAACATCAATTTATCTTTGTAGTGTGTTTTTAATTTGATAAGCCCCTTTAGACATAAATGTATAGATCCAGTATTTCCTATCATTCCTAAAGTCAACAAGAAAGTGAGGAAATAATAAATTGTGGATGCTCAGCCCAACAAACTGGCTCTTCTCATTCCAACTTCCAAATATGACTCACATTTCCCGAGTTTCTTAACAATTATGTGATTTTTCTTTTCTGAAAAAAATGCCCTAAGGCATTAAATCTTGGCGCCTGTTGGCAGCTGTGGCTTTCCACAACTGCTGTCCTCAGCAGCTCCTGTTCTGCTTCTGGCTCTGCTCCCCTGACCAGAACACCTCTCCTTAGCCGCTCATGGCATCCGTCCCTCTTGGAGTGCCCAGACAACGCTAGAAGTTTCCCTGGGGCTTCCTCTCTCACTTCATTTGATCTGTGGCTACTTTGTCTTCTTTGCACTCAACTCTAGCATCAGTTTCTCATCCTCAGCCTCGCAGCCCTTTGGAGTGGATAGTTAGCCTGCTGTGACAGCCTTTCCTTTGTATTGTTGGATTTTTAGCAGCATCCCTGGCTTCTTCCCACTAGATCCAGTGGCTCCTCCCAGCTGTGACAACCACAAATGTTCCCAGATAATGACAAGTTTCCCTAGGACCCCGAGTCACCCACCCACCTACCGTGCTGAGAAACACCACTCTCATGGACAAGTCACTGAATAAGACTTTCTACAAAATACCTCTTCCCTTGACTTCCGTGGACTGATTGTCTCTTATCCTCTACCTGGTCGTCTGCTTCTTCTTTGTCTTTTATGAGAAATGATGTCTTGGAATTCCTAAGGTTCAGTTCTTCGATTTTCTCTTTTCATTCTATATGTATCCTATAAAAGTTATGGGCGACCGGGGAAATCTGGTCGCCCATAACTTCAAAATTACCTTAAAAGCTGTTTTCTCTTTAAAGAGCCCCAGAGTCCCGGTAGAGGTCCTATGTCTTTGTTATACACTCTTTCAAGACTGTTGCTTTCCTTCAGAGCGCTAATCTCAGGTTGTAAGTCTTATGTAATGCATTCATAGTTTTCATACTGTTTTTATTAATGTCTGGCTTCTACATAAGACTATAAGCTCCCTGAGAGCTGGATCAGTTATATATTTTGTTTGCCATATATTCCAATAAGGCTCAAAATACCCTTAACCGAATTCTAGGAACAACTTGGATTTCCCCAGGCTAGACATAAAATATACTCTTTGAATAGCCTTCTTAACTAAGATTATTTCTGACAATACCCGCTTAGGTATTTTCAATAAACCCAGTACGTTCCAGTTCTATAGACTCAGTCTTCCCTCACTTACAAGATTTGTCTTGACGTGAAGCTCTCAGTACTATCAATAACTTCATTCAGGAAAATGTGGTTGCTGTCTGTTAGGTTTAACTGGGACATCTGAACCGTCGCTCATTTGTTTCATTTTTGTTCCACAGGAATACAGCCCTTTTTATGTACTCTTTTTTTTAGGTTTTTTATTCTAGTTTTTTGGTTTTTTTTTTTTTAAGATTTTCTTCTTCTCTCTATTCTTAGAAACTGGTTTAATTTTGGCCAGTTTTCTTCTTTGGGTCTGAAGCCTTTGTTTGTGTTCTGTTGCCTGTGGACCAATAACCTTTAGGCTAATGGCCAGCATCATGAGTATGACCCTGACAACACACTTACCCATTAGGAAACGTTTCTTACGGTTCAAGCTGCATGACATGAACTTTTCACCTTATCTTAACATAAGCTGAAGTCAGGACACCGCAGCCCCCATGAGACCTTATAAGGTACAGACACGTCTAAAACTTGGTCCTGAATCATGCCCAATGTCTTACTACAAAAAAGCACATACCCCCTCAAAAATAAGTGCAAAATATGATGATCATCTTCACAAATATGTTGTCAGAGATATACCATTATCAAGAAACAGAGATAGCAATGGAAATGCAACTTAATTCAGCATCAGAAATATCTTACCCCTTCCGCAAATGTTAACTGAGGGATGATGCTTGTCTGGCACTCTTCTAGACTTTCAGTATATCAATGCTCAAAACACACACAATTCAAATAGAAAATTCTTGCTCTGAAGGATTGTCTCCACAAGTAACACGCAGTAAGGATGTGGTTGAGTGATTTTTTTTTCCCTGAGATTCAGTATTCTCATTGTAAGTGGCAGAATGATAATATCAAATTAATCCTTGGAAAGTCTAAATTAGAGGCAGGACTGGTACAGTGCTTGGAATAAGAGAATATCAGTTATTCATGGTTTTTCATTTATTTATTTTTTTTAGATTATTCCTACAGTCTCTCCCAAAATAATACATGAGATTCTGAGCTATGCATTAGCAATCTCATGACCCTAACTTTCATATCTACTAATTATACTTAGGTCAAAATGATGAGAGCCTTCTCAGAAAACATGGTATAATTATTCAAACCTGATACAAATTGACTACGGTAATAATCATTTTTATAACTGAAGATTTTTAAACTGTTTGTGTGTGTGTGTTTTTTTTTTTTAAGAAGCAATTAAAGTTCAATTGTAGGGATGGCTGTACTTCTGAAACGAAGGGGTAAATCCTAAAAATGATCCTCCCGCAGTTACATTCAGGCGTTTCCCTTTTAAGCGCCCTCCTACGGGGCGCTCACCATCAGGGTCTGCACATGAGAACAGGGGCTGCCTCCTGACATTTCCTGACCTCGGGTGCCCTGCCTACCCTACCCACTCCTGATGTTACCATTCACCTTGGCGCCTATAGTCTTGGCTCCAGCAAGGAAGCAAAAGGTCAAAAAGAAAGTCACAAGGCAACTTGTGTATACAAGAGAGGAGGGATTCAAAGAAAGATGGCTTGCCAAAATGAGTTGGGTGACAACAGTCAGTCTCTGGGAATTTCTTTTCCGTGGGTTACGAGATTTTGTCGAAAAGGAATATTTCTCCCAAAATTGGGAGCATGCAAACTACTAATCACTTTAGGTTTGTGTTGTATGCTAGTTTAAAAAAGAAAATATAATGTTTAAAAAAAAGCCTTTATGATGGATTTTGTAAATAGATTGTCACAGGGTAACCTGTTCTCTGGGCTTTCTTGGTGGCTCGGTGGCTCGGTGGTATAGAATCCTCCTGCCAATGGAGGAGCCACAGAACGTGCAGGTTTGATCCCTGAGTCAGGAAGATCCCCTGGAGGAGGACATGGCAACGCACTCCAGCATTCTTGCCTGGAGAATCCCAAGGACAGAGGAGCCTGGCGGTCCATGGTGTCACAAAGTTGGACATGACTGAGCAACTAAGCAACGACAATCTATTCTCTACCTGTGATCCCACCACCTCATATGGGTGTAGTCTGAATAAGTTTTGTATGATAGATGATCAATAAAAGGATTTTTTAAGGAAGAAAGAGTAAAACTTTTATTTTCAGGAAAGAGGGTTGGAAAGAGTAAAACTTTTATTTTCACATGATCAATTGTGTGTAACAATTCCTAAGAAATTATTAGGAATAATAAATAATTAGATAAGTTTATAGATTGCAAGAGCAAGAAAATAATAGAGTAATTGTGCAGTAAGCAAAAGGAAAAATGTCATCAATATTTACATTGGCCTAACAAAATATAGGATGTGTAACAGTGTTGGTTACAAGACTAAGAGACATTGCTGAAAATTAGTGAAGACAAAGAAATGGAAAACACGTCACCTTCATGATTGGATGACCTAATGTTGTCAGGTTAGCAATACTTTCCAAAAGAATCTTTACTTTCAGTGAAGCTCCGATCAGTATCACAGCAGGCATATTCAAAAATTAATAGGGAAGTGAAAGGGCCCTAGATAGTCAAAATAATCTTTAAAACGATGAACAAATTTGTGGAACTTGCTATCTCATTTCAGGACTTTCCCAAAAGCTACAAAAATGGGGAAACTGTGTAAGAATAGACAGATGAATCAATGTGATTTATAACTTAATTTAAAAAAACAGAAAAGCAACTAAAAAGAAAAAAAAAACTATAAAGGCAAATATAAATTAAAAATAAGAGGCCTAAATTTTCCTGTTGAAAATAAGGAAAGAAATTCTTCCTCACTCTCTTTTTTTGAGCCTGTACTTTAGAAAACTTGCAATTATAACTTCTTTCTCAGTCTCTTTGAAATGTATGTAAATCTTTTCAAAAGCTAAATAAGTCTCTCACCAGCTTAGCAACACAGGAATATCTTTCTCAAAGACCTGGGAACCATCTCTTTGAAATGTCATCATCAAAGAAGTGAACACCCAGTTTCTGGGAGGTGAGGCTGCGGGAGGGGTGGTAGGAGGCTAACCTGGACCGAGGCTGAGGCCTTGCTCCAAAGCTACATCCTGTCCTTCAGACAGAAGTAAAAGAAAGGAACAGGCTGACTCCACTTAAAATACTTTACCTAATACATTAGGTTAAGAATTATGTCTAACAAGTATAAACTGCAAAGTACTGGGTTCTCCTAAGTGTACAATTGAGGAATTTAGACTTCCTTTCAAATCCCACCTGTCTTAACCTCCAGCCTTTCAGAAGTAAATTAATAATTGAGTAGAGTATGTGAGGGTCCCTCAGGTGAGACCGTAAAACCTCGTCCTGTCTGCTGTGTGTGGATATTAAACATCCCCTGGCACTCTTTTACAAAGATAGAGTTAATCCTGATATGACCTTGGTCAAACTTCTTTTTTCTCTTTCATTTGTAGGTTGTAGCAGGCTCCAACTGCAGCTCATAGAACTCTGTATCGTGTGACCGTCACTTTCATGCAGTAATCATAAACTTTAAAAAAGATTTAGATATCAGTCAGAATTTTTTCAAAAATATGTACATTATACTGGTTTATTATACAGCATTTAATAAAATGCTACAATGTTATATATATGGGGCATGCATACATATTATGTTTATATACTGCTTCCCTGGTGGCTTAGAAGGTAAAGCGTCTGCCTGCAATGCAGGAGACCTGGGTTCAATCCCTGGGTTGGGAAGATCCCCTGGAGAAGGAAATGGCAAACCACTCCTGTATTCTTGCCTGGAGAATCCCATGGACGGAGGAGCCTGGTAGTCTACAATCCATGGGGTCGCAAAGAGTCAGACATGACTCAGTAACTTCACTTCACTTATACTGTATGTAATAGACAGACATAGGTTTTCATTTGAGATTACTAGAGAGATAAGTAACGCATCAAATACCTGCTTAACTATAAGTCAAATCGATGTCTCCCCATAAATGGAAATAGTTTCACAGCTTTATCTTGAAGAAAATTAATAATTAGCCATGCAAATTTTAGTAAGTGTTATGTTAGTCACTCAATCATGTCCGACTCTTTGTGCCCCATGGACTGTAGCCCGCCAGGCTTGTCTGTCCATGGAAGTCTCCAGGCAAGAATACTGGAGTCGGTAGCCTTTCTCATCTCCAGGGTATCTTCCCTACCCAGGGATTGAACCCGGGTCTCCAGCATTTCAGGCAGATTCTTTACCATCTAAGCCACCAGGGAACCCTATATGATGTAATAGAATAATATCCATATATTGAAGAAATATTAAGTCAAATCCCATAGAGGAATTGAGTATCTTTGTGGGAGGGGGGTTATGAAACTAGAACATTTTGAATAGTAAATGATCTATGATCAACAAACCTGTGATTTTAGGCACTGGCCACATTTAATTTTTTCAGATTAAGAAAAAATATAGCCTATCTGCTTAAAACAGAAAAATAAATCTCAAAGAGTATGCCTATGATCCCTGAAAGATGACACTTTAACAAGCTGTATGTTGTTTAATGGCCAGTGAACCAATAAAGTTTTCAGTAGTTCTTCCACTCACTTGTCAAATCATATCAAATTTTTCCTTAATTTTATAGATATGGTACTGTTAGTAATTACTAATTCTATCCATAAAAGAGAGAAGGTAAAACTTTGGAAAAAAACTAACATCACTGAGCGACGATTGTTAGTTAACTTTTATTTGAAGCTATCACTAGAAATTGGAGTTTTGCAAATACCTGATTAAGACTTTTCCAAAAAGTTACTTTATTAATGTTCATTCTACAATGTTTATTACATGCCTCTTTGGATTGACAAGTTGTTAATTTGATTATAAAATGTAACCATCCTCATGATTAAATGTTCTTCTGGTATAGATGATAAATTATGGACTCAGAAGCATTTACCTTTTCTTATTTGAAATATTGTTAATCATTACTCTTAATTTTCTTACAATATCCTAATTCTCACTATAATTCATAAAAGGTGCTCAAAAAAAGGCATATAGATGAGTTATAGAATGCTACTGGGAACTTTACAAGAATCTTTGCAATAGTAATACGGCAGAGACTCAAACTTCATTGTTATAATCTCTATAATTTATATCAAATAACAAATTGAAACTATTTTGTGTTAAATAAGTTGTACAATGAATGACATTTGTTCAAAGTAAAAAAAAAAAAAAAAACCTCTAAGCTTTTATGATATGCTGAAGTGTCATATAACTTAGTCTGACAGTTTGGGATTAGGCAAAAAAAAGAAAACTGAGTGATGACTATTTGTTTCCCAACCCCTGATGCATTCAGGATTGCTCAGTGAGTTTTCAGGACCTAAATCTATGTTCCAGGCCTATTTTATAGAGATTATATTTGGACTTCACTAACTGACCTGCTTTACATCACATTTTGATTTGTATTATTGTAATTGGCCGGAAAGGAATGACTGTATAAAGTAGTTACGCGGTGATCCCATTTCAGTAAGGGAAGTCTGGGTGATCAAATGGAAAGCTTATAAGCTTAAAATTAACTGAGTCTTCTGCCCCAAATGTTCTTCCCCATGTAACCTACTTTCACCATCAACTTGTCTTTCCTAAACTCTACAATCTCTCTAAGGCTTTTTCTGAGGTTTAGTTAAAATTTAGACCATATCACTCATCTTCCTCCTTGTCTTCTCCCTCCCTGCTTTTTTTTCTGTAAGCCATTTATCAGCTTCTAATTAGTTGCTGTACCCTGCTTCACATGTAGCACACGTGGCTTTTAACTGAATCTTCTCACTGCTGCTCTCTCATCCCTCCCAGCTTTGACGTCATTCATCTCACTGTCCGTCCATGTGCTTCTTTTATCCTATGTTGTAATATGTTGTTAATATCAATAGTTTAATCCAGTAGCTATCTCTTTGTTCTCATCCACTTCCTAAGTCATGTCTGACTCTCTGTGATCTCATGGACTGTAGCATACCACGCTTCCCTGTCCTTCACTATCTCCTGGAGTTTGCTCAAACTCACGTCCATTGAGTCAGTGATGCCATCCAACCATCTCATCCTCTGTCACCCTCTTCTCCCCTTACCCTCTGTCTTTCCCAGCATCAGGGTCTTTTCCAATGAGCTGGTTCTTCCCATCAGGTGGTCAAAGTATTGGAACTTCAGCTTCAGTCCTTCCAATGAATAATCAGAGTTGATTTCCTTTAGGATTGACTGGTTTGATCTCCTTGCAGCCCAAGGGACTGATACCTGGGTGGGCCTTTCCCAACATCTCCTAAGCTCGTCTTTATTTCCCACTCCAAGAAGGAGCCCCTCGTCCCAGGGTCTGCCTTGAACAGCTCCAGGTTCCACACGCGCTTCCTGGGTGAACAGCTCCAGGTACCCCATTCACTTCATTTTTCTGCAGTCTGAATTTTATATATCTCGATGTGGATGGGAGGATGGGGGTGGGGCTGTGTTATTATGCTTAGTGAACTCAGTTCTCTGGCTCAGTTTATTCTGTATTTTTTCTTGTTGTAAGGTGGGAGTGACAACTTTCCAGCCCGTTCAATGTCAGAACTGAAACTTACCTTTTTTTAAACGGCACCAAGATGGTGAATAATGGTATATTTGGGTTTCATGTATCACCATACAGAGAACGTTTGGCCATGAGCATTCTGAAATGAGGCAAGCCTCACTACACACTGCATAACATTTTAAATTCAATGACTTTCTAATACAAAACACTAAATAAATACAGGCCAGAATACTGGAGGAAGTGAGGATTTTACTTAGTATTTACTCTTCATGTGGCATGGTTTATTGTATGGTGAACACACATGCATACTCTTCTGTAGTCAGCATATATAAAAATAACTCACTAAAATTTTGCCACACATCAGGCAGTGTGCTTGGTAATGGTGATTCAAAGTGGGGAAACACATCCTGTACCCCAAAAATGTGTGTGCACTTGACCTTTGAACCACTCTACCCCTCACACAGCTGAAAATCCAAATAGTGCTATCTCTGCCTCAAAACAAAATGATTCATCCAAGGGCAGGAAGATGAAACAGTTTGGATAAAATCTGGACTCAATGTTTTTTCACTCCATATACTATTATCACTAGCAAAACACAAACTTTGCCCAACGCAAAAAACAGGAAGCTGAAAATAACCTACATTTAAGTGGACTGCAAAGTTCAAAACCATGTTGTTCAAGGATCAACTGTAATTATGTATGAAGGAAGCAAATAAGGAACAAAAGCCCTCTGCAGCCCCCCTGCCTCTATTTAGCCCAAACTTAATATCTTCCATAGTGATATTTGATAATATTAATGACATTAATTCTAATAATTCAAATGCAAAACATTATATTTCCATCCATGTTATTTAGAAAGGTCATCTCACTACCAAGCTCAGCTGAATAGCCATATGAATTTGCCAAGACGCTTGTACATGCTTCCGTGTGGGTTGTGGGCGTGTGCCGTGAAACATGGCGGCACATACACCAGAACACGAGTGAGTCCCAGCCTTGAGACCAGCCCTGGGCTCACATACACTGTGAAGCCACATTTTGAAATGCAATTCGACAACCATTTACTGGGAACCAATAACTTTACTCTGAACGTTTTCTCTATCTTTTTATTTAATAGTTGAGTCATTACTATGAAATATTCCAAGTATTTCCAGATGGGCAAACAGGGTCTGATATTTGCATTGCTAGTTTAATTAAACGACCATTCTCCATCCTCTTAAGAAAGTGAAGTCCCTCAGTCCTGTCGGACTCTTTGCAACTCCATGGACTGTAGCCCACCAGGCTCCTCCATCCATGGGATTCTCCAGGCAAGAGTACTGGAGTGGGTCGCCATTTCCTTCTCCAGGGGATCTTCCCGACCCGGGAATCGATCCTGGGTCTCCTGCATTGCAGGCAGATGCTTTACCGTCTTGAGCCACCAGGGAAGCCTGCTCCTCCATCCTCTTAGTAACCCAGTAACACAGACATCAGTGGACACATATGTGTGTTTGCATATTCTTAAGCACTGTTTCATATACTGTAAAGTAAATCTTTACTAGGGTATTTATTTTGTAAAATGGTGCCTTGCAAAAATTAGAAGGTGAAAGTTGAATAAGAGACTGGTGTATTATTCTTTCCAAAAGCATATTGACAAAATCTTCTCAAAATATTATTAGGAATAAAGTTTTGCTGACATGGCTGTTTTGTTTAATTAAGATAATTACATTTTACTTAATTAAAAATAACCAAATGCTAATTTGGTTTTCTCTTTCTTCACTGAATTATACAAAGCTTCAGTTTTCATTTTGTTCACCAGCATGTTCAGTGCTACAAGAAATTTCAAACCAAACAATTTTCCAAGTGCTAAAATTACTTTTTCCATTTGTAACTCCTTAATCTAATTTAGAAGTATGCATTTTAAAATGTGAAGATTGCAAAACACATACTGAATTTGGTCTTTGGAGCAAGACTGTCAGCTGAAAATGACCATAGAGTGAGAAAAGTCTTTTTTTTTTTTTTGGCATACTGATGAGAGTTTATGGTTTCTACTTCTGCAGATGGTAGTCTATCTTATTTCATAACCATTTTAGAGGTAAAGAAATTTTGCCATGTTTCTCTCTAGCACATATTTGTTAGACCAAGAAAAGAAATCCTAGCTCTATTTCTTACTTTTTTGCTCTTCACCTCTCTGGAGTAAGTGGAGTATCTTTCCTAGGTGCCAAAAATAAAATTAATAACTCCACCTTCTTACTCTCATAGATGACATAAACTTTATTGCTTCGAAGAAAAGAGTATCACACTCTATTTCACTGATTTCATAATTTTCTGGTTACTGTTTCCAGATGTCTCTTATCAGACTGTTCTGAAGAGAATCAGGAAGGACTTAACGGGACAGACAGTCTGACCCCTGGGGTGCTGGGCCACCTTCCCTCACAGAGAAATGTGGGACTTCTCTGCATGCTTCAGTTTTCATCATTCGGATGAGTTACGGGATTCTGTAGCTCATTATTGGCCATAAACCATGGCAAAGTGGAAAAGGAGCCTGTTGGCAGCAAGAGAACCTCAGACAGCTTGGAAAAAGAAAGGGAGCCTCTATAGTGCAAAGATGCAGTTTGGGAGCAAACAGCTCTCTGATTGTGAGCTATGCTGGGAAGATGCTAAAGAACAAGGACAGCCCTCATAAGTGCTTATAGTACATGTGGATGTTTTGTTCTACAAGTGATAGAAAGATTAATAGTTGGGCTCAGCTATAAAAGTATGTTTTCTAACTAGGGCAGACATAATAAGAGGTATTTGGGTTCCAGATTAATATTCTGTCATCAAGTGTCAATGTATTTAGGATTGTTGAATCTTTTGAGGCCCAAGGTATTTATTATGTAAAAGCAGCAACTCTTTCTTCCAAATGACCTTTGACAAATGTTGTTTTCTCTCATAATGAACTGAAGGAGTTAATAGTAAATGAAAACATAGGGCAAATTTTAACCTGCCATACTAATTTACACTTCTCTGAGTGGTCCTACAGAGCCAACTAGGATATTGATGTCTAGGCCAGCAATTTGCTAGCTTATGGAGTGTGTGTGTTAGTCGTTAAGTTATGTCTGATTCTTTGCTACCCCATGGACTGTAGCCCACCAGGCTACTCTGTCCAAGGGATTCTCCAGGCAAGAATACTAGAGTGGGTAGCCATTCACTTCTCCAGGGGATCTTCCTGACCCAATGGTCAAACCCAGGTCTTCTCCACTGCAGGCAGATTCTTTACCATCTGAGCCACGAGGGAGCGTTCAGAAAATCCAGGGACCCATCAGTCAGAGCTTCCAGTGGAGCAGGGCAGGTTTTGGGGGTTTTTTTGGCTGTACTGGGTCTTCATAGCTGTGTGCTAGCTTCCCCTAGTTGTGCCAAGTGGGGGTTACTCTCTAGCTGTGGTGCCCAGCCTTCTCATCGCAGTGGCTTCCCTTCTTGCAGAGCACGGTATAGGTGCCCAGCTTTCAATAGCTGTAGCATGAGTTTAGTTGCCTCGCAGCATGTGGGATCCTCCCAGACCAGGGATCACATCCATGTCCCCTGCGTTGGGAGGTGGATTCTTATCCACTAGACCACCAAGGGAGCCCAGGACAGTTTGATGGGTGCTTGGCTGCAGCAGGTGCCCTGAAGATCAGGCTGCCCCACTCCAAGCAGCCACTCTGGCGGCCCCAGAGCAGGGTGGCACATGATGCTCTTAGTGTAGAGCTTAGTAGCAACTGATCACAAGGGACAGAAGCCTGGCTGTGTGTGTGCACAGTCGTGTCCGACTCCGTGACCCCATGGACTGTAACTCTCCAGGCTCCTCTGTGCATGGAATTCTTCAGGCAAGAACACTGGAGTGAGTCACCATTTCCTCTTCCAGGGGATCTCCCCAACCCAAGGATGGCAGCCGCCTCTCCTGTGTCTCCTGCATTGCGGGCAGATTCCACTGAGCCACTGTGAAAGCCCTAACAGTCTGGGAGCTAGTCTTTGTCACATGTTCGCTTTAGAGCAAGCATCTAAGTTTTAAGGTATGATTGAGCAACTTGACAAAGACAGAGTGAAACAACTTCCAAGTAATCCCGTAGGAATGAGAAAGAGAGCAAGCTCTTCTGTTCTTTTGCTCAAAATCCTAACACGTTGCGTGGGAAGCATTTATTCATTGTGGTCTATCGTCTTCTAACATCTGAGGACAAAGTAACTTCTATATACACAAATTATACAATGTGGGGGGAAATGACAATAGTGTCAGGTACAGAGTGACAAGGACTAGGTAATTCAGAAACTAGTTTCTTTTCTTTAGTCTCCTTATAAAGTACTTTTGGCATGTGATTGATAGATATTGTGTTAAATCTAGGAGGAAAAGTTCCAGGAGAAAACTTAGATGTAAACTTTATCTTTTTCTTCATATCCAAAACATACATACAGAAAGAAGCAAGTGACGTCTCAAGGTCATACTGATCCAGCATTTGAAAGGACAGAGTTCAATGTCCCGCAGGGTGCACATGCCTTAAACCCAGTTCATTATGTGAAGGGCTAGAAGGAAGTAAAAAGCTTTTTCCAACTATGTGCATGCTAAGTCGCTTCAGTTGTGTCCTATTCTTTGGAACCTTTGGAACCTTAGCCCATCAGGCTCCTCTGTCCTTGGGATTCCCCAGGCAAGAATACTAGAGTGGGTTGCCATGCCGACTTCCATCTGTAAGTCATTCTAAGGCCTGAGTAGAATCATATGGTAAAGGCAGAGTCATGGTTTTGAATTTTAAAATTCTAAAGCCATTTGTGTTTCATCCATGAACATTTTTTTTTTATTTTGCTTAATTGGAGCCTGATTGCAGTTGCTAAGATTAGAAATACTACATCATTTGTACTCATTGGCATATTGCATCAATTCTCAAGTAATTTCTACATGTGTGTTCCTTACAAATCTCCATGTTAATATTGTTAAGGCCTCTCTCTGACACAAAAATTATATACAGTGTGTGTTCAGTAAACAATATCAATTAATAATGTAATTGCTCATCTAGAATTAAAATATCATCCTTATGTATATATTCTGTTTTAGTAGATACCATTGTCATGAGAGTAGAAAGTGTTCCTGATAGAAACTATATTTACTATTACATTTTTATTTTTTAAAGCCTCTATGGATTAAGAACAGAGATGATATCATACAGATAATTGATTTTAATTATTATTACAAATGTTTCATATTATTATTTTGCCTATTGTATTGCATGCAATTGCTGTTACCAAAACTCTTGAACATCACTTCAATGAATGGTTGAATTACTTCTCTCGGCAAGATATAAACGATGGATGCTGCTGGGTATTAGAATGAATGCTGAAGATTAAGTTACTATTTTACCTTCATCCTTTAGCTACATACATAGGTATACATACATAACTACATAGGTAGCCTTTCTACTCATTTAGCTTTCTATGATAAATTTTTTAACCCAAGAGAATCCTTCTTTCTTTGCTCATGATTGTCCTTCTGCTCACCTCTACTTCTCACATGGAAGTTGCCTCCCAATCTTTGATGATTATTTGGTAGTCAGTTAATGACTAATAATTAGCTACACACATATATATATTACCAAGATCTTAATTTATACAAAAACTTAAGAAAATTCATAAGTGGACACATAGGGCTTCCAGCTTCTGCATGTCATAGCTCAGCACATTTGCCTTGCATTCTAGCTAGAGCAGCCCCTGCCAAGGTGCGCTCCATCGCCCGGGTCTTTGGGACAGGACCTTGCTCCTCCATCATTCCCGCACACCTGCACTTCACCTCCCTCGGGGGCTTCTCTGTCCACTGAGGCCCTAGATTGTCACTGTCCTCCCTCGGTGAACTTACCCCAGAGGAGACAAGATTTATAGGAGCAAGCCTTCTGCCTCCTAAATACCAAAAAGATTTAGGAACCCGCAACATCAGTACGTTTTTAGGAATCCAGAAATCTGAAGCACCCTTGAATATCTTCTCTGAGATAGAAGATAAAATGCTGCTCCTCACATTCCATCACATTAAGTAGGACTTAATGGTTTGACTTGGGCTTTCCAGGTGGTGCTAAGTAGTAAAGAACCTGCCTGTCAATGCAGGAGACGTAAGAGACACAGGTTCAATCCCTGGGTCAGAAAGAATCCCTGAAGGAGGGCATGGCAACCCACTCCAGGATTCTTGCCTGGAGAATCTCATGGACTGAGAAGCCTGATGGGCTACAGTCCATAGGGTCACAGAGTCAGACACGACTGAAGCGATGTTAGCATGCAGGTACCCAGTGGTTCTACCTATATCATCTCAGATCATGAAACTTTGTGGCAGATGACAACAGGACTCATCAGTCCTATGTGCATTATTAGCCACACACACCCAATCTGGAAGCTCAGTGCCAAGTGCCAACTCAAGGAAAGTAACTTGCAGACTTGGGACACTCTCCTCCATCGTGCGGTGTAGGCACTGACCCAGTGGCTGATATGAAGTACTGCATCCCCTTGGCCTGCATACAGGAACCAGTGTCTGTCACCACCAGGCTCAGGGATTGAATTGTGGAATTTATGCTTTGCAGTCCACCTTCTTAAACTCTGCCAGTTAGAAGTTCTGATTGCTGGGGGCAGCTAGCTTCTGTCAGGTTCCATTGAGCTGATTGCTCTGACCACCATCTGATCACTTTAGGATCCTGCCAAAGTACCAGAAGGCAAGTAAAGGAGTTACAGGACCGGCAGGGATAATCAACTCCGATCATCATAAGCTTCCAGGGTGGCTGCCACACAGGAGCCGAGAGGAGGAAGTCAAGAAACAAGGACCTTCACTGGGATGTGGCACGGTGCCTGGTGATGGCTATAATTCATTGAGATGTCCGTAGTTCGTTTCAGCAATTATGCCCCAGCAAGGCAAGACGGCTAAAGACAGAGCACTTCATGAAGAGACTGTCTGCTCATTGTATTATATTAGCTCCTCTGTCAAAGATCAGTTGGCATGTTTGTGACATATGGCTTGGGTAGGAGTCTTTGATTTACTTGTCTGTTCTCCCACCAGTACCGCCCTGTCTTCACTACTTTGCTTTGTAAGAAGTCTTCAGGTTGGCTGGTGTCAGTTCTCAGACCGTCTCCGTCGGTCTGCGTCTCCAATTCTTTCTGCCTCTCCATATAAACTACAGAGTCATTTTGCCAACATTCACAAAATCATTTTCTAGGATTTTGATTGGCATTGCAATGAATCTGTAAGCCAAGTTGGGAAGAACTGGTAATCTGAACAAGGTTGAATTTTCCCATTTATGGCCACAGACTATCTCTTCCTTTATTTAGTTTTTCTTTCTCTTTGTTCTCAGAATTTTGTAGTTTTTCTCCTATAGATCCTGTATGTATTTTGTTAGATTTTTACCTAGCTATTTAATTTTGGTGGGTGCTAATGTAAGTGGTATTATGTTTTTAACTTCAAATTCCACTTGTCTTGCTAGTATATAAGAAAGTGTTTGACCTCTCTCTTTGGGGAGTGTTTATCTTAGAAAGCCTATAATTATAAACTCTCTGCTCCTTTCACATATATGTCTTTTAAAAACCTCTTTCCAGTTTTATACCTCAGGAGTGTATTTGTCAAGGACATGGTAACCATCCCTTTGAAAGGTAACTATTAATATCAAGGAAAATAGTGTAGGAGTCTCACTTAGATGGGTACCTTTCTCCAAAGTGTAAAACTACCTCCTGTCATGAAGATATGAAAAGTTTACTTTCTCTTTGGGTAAAACCAATTAGTAAACACGGATGGTCTATGATCTCTCCTCCCATGAAATTCCTGTTCCTTTTATTTCACTCAGACTCACTTGTGGCCTTTCTCTCCTATCTCAATATCCTCAAACAAGGCCTTCCTTGCCAGCTTTGCTTTGTCCAGTGCAAAGGTTTACTTTGAAAGAGATCATACTGTTTGTGGTAAAGAAGTCAGGAAAACCTTTCATAAGAAGGTAACATATAATCAGAGACACGAATCATGTGAAGGACTAACTGTTATAAAACATGAGGAAATATACTCTAGGGGGAGGAGGAAGCAGATATTCTCTGGGGCAGAAATGGGTACATGCAGTTAAAATAGATGGAGAGGAGAATAGCAACTGAGATGCAAATATTTCATCTAGTTGTTGAAGCCCTTGTAAAACATTTAACAAGGGCCATTTAAGACATTTAACGCCTTGTCTTTATGAGATAAGATGCATTTTTCACTAGGAGAACTGGCATGCTCTGATCCACTTGTAAAAGAAAATTCTGGATTCTAAGCGGAGAACAGACTGAAGGAAAGTCAAGAATGTAAGCATACAGACCATTTAGGAAGTAGTTCAGACAAGTGTCAGATCATGGAGGCTTGTGCCAGAATACTAGTAGTTAATGTGAAGTCAGATTCAGCTGTGGTTTCAAGTTAAGTGTACCAAGGTTTGCTGAAAGGCAATGTTGGATGAGAAGGAAAAATGCGAACCTAAGACACTGCTTAGTCTTCTAACTCAGGAATTGGACTTGACTGTGGTCAGTGGATCAATGATTTGGAACACAAAGCAACGTTTTGTGGAGGAAGCAGTGGATCAAGAGGATTATTGTGAACAAAACTGATTTGCAATGCCTGCTAGATATTCACATGGGATTTTCTAGTCAAAAGTTCCATCTATGCATCCGTGGAAACAGTGACAGACTTTATTTTCTTAGGCTCCAAAATCACTGCAGATTGTGATTTTAGCCATGAAATTAAAAGACGCTTGCTCCTTGGAAGAAAGGCTGTGACCAACCTAGACAACATATTAAAAAGCAGAGACATTACTTTGCCAACAAAGGTTCATCTAGTGAAAGCTATGGTTTTTCCAGTAGTCATGTATGGATGTTGAGAGTTGGACCACAAAGAAGGCTGCGTGCCAAAGAATTGATGCTTTCGAATTGTGGTGTGGAAAAGACTCTTGAGAGTCCCTTGGACAGCAAGGAAATCAGTCCTGAATATTCATTGGAAAGACTGATGCTGAAGCTGAAACTTCAATACTCTGGCCACCTGATGCAAAGAACTGACTCATTGGAAAAGACTCTGATGCTGGGAAAGATTGAAGGCAGGAGAGAAGAAAATGATGGAGGATGAAATGGTTGGATGGCATCACCAACTCTATAGACATGAGTTTGAGCAAGCTCTGGGAGTTGGTGATGGACAGGGAAGCCTGGTGTGCTGCAGTCCATGGGGTCACAAAGAGTCAGACACAGCTGAACAACTGAACTGAACAGATGCATCTGTAATCAATGAAAGCTCATGACTGGTACATGAACTTGGTGTAATTGGCTCTCTGGCTTCACAACAGTGGTGTGGGCTGGGGAGGGAGGAGGCACAGGTGTGGTGAGGTGGATTCAGTGAGTTATAGGTAATGGGGAAGATAAATCATGCAAGGAGATAATCTAAAGATACAGGAGTAACTTGTTAATATAGTCACTTTTTTTTATACATGAGTAAGTAGTCAACTCCTTTTCTAGAACTCAGAAATTTTAAGAGAAAGAAGAAACTTAAAACATGTATTTTTAAAAAAACCTAAAATTATAACTGGAAAGAAAAATAAGTGAATAGCTATTAAACATCTAAAAGTCTGTCTGTTATTTTCACAAAATGAAATATTAGTGTATTAAAAATTATATGGTAAATATTGTAAGATATAATTCAAATATCCTCTAAGGAAAATGTCTATTTTCTAATCAAATTCGGGCTTTTTATTCCTTCAATGTCCTCATAAACCAAATTGCAGATTTGGACACTAATAGCATCTTGAGCCTGTCCACTTAAATTACATTTAATATGTAAAGAAAAAGGCTAAATATTTCCCCATCAATCAAAAATAATATCTTCTTAATAGATGTCATGTCTCCAGTTATTTAGCCAGCTTGAAATCTGTATTTTCAAAATTATATACTTCTATCACACAAGGCAGGTCATTTTGGATTGAACATAATAAGATATGTATCTGAAAAAAATTTTGTTCTCTCTTTAGCATATCAATAAATATGACTAATATGTCTAAGTATGATTTAAAATATTCATTAAAAATCTTTGTTTTTGAGAAATATTCACCTAAAATCTAATCTCCAAGTATGGTGCATTTTGGCTATCTTGATTAACAATCTTCCTGTTTTTTTCCCCCACCAAATTCCATTAGGAGAAATAAAGTATGAGAAATTACAGATTTTTATGACATTTTAAACATTATTTATACTGATTAAACTGCTGCAGTAAATCTGCTCAGAGAATGAATCTTAAAAGTACTCATCACAAGAAAAACATTTTATAACTGGTGACAGATGTTCACTAGACATTTTAGTGATCGTTTTGCAATAAATACAAATATTGAAACATTATTGTATACCTGAAACTAATATAATGTTATATGTCAATTACACATCTATTAAAGAAAAAACTCAGATACAATCTACATTTGCCTGTATAAAGCATAATGGAGTCCCCCACACAAGCTTTCTGCCTGGCGCCCTTACTCTACAGAAACCATAAGTTCTGCAAAGTCTGCTGCTGCTGCTGCTGCTAAGTCACTTCAGTTGTGTCCGATTCTGTGCGACCCCATAGACAGCAGCCCCCCAAGGCTCCCCCATCCCTGGGATTCTCCAGGCAAGAACACTGGAGTGGGTTGCTGTTTCCTTTTCCAATGCATGAAAGTGAAAAGTGAAAGTGAAGTTGCTTAATCCTGTCCGACTCTTAGTGACCCCATGGACTGCAGCCTACCAGGCTCCTCCATCCATGGGATTTTCAGGCAAGAATACTGGAGTGGGGTGCCATTGCCTTCTCCATCTGCAAAGTCAGTGCACTGTTAATATCTTGTCAGAAAAGCCTTAAGTAGATGTGACACTTAATAGTGATTATTAACCTGGCATTGAACCAGTAATTAAACAATACAGTCTGAATGGAGGGGGGTGCATTGCCTACTCTTATTCAGTGATCCTTCTGATTCTAGTTCCCTAATCTAACCTTAGTTAAGACCATTATTATTTTCTGTCAGAGCTTAAGATCTAAATCATCACATAGGACATTTCTTTTTATTCTATATTCCTATTTTATTCTCAGAGAGATTTGTTGTATTCTTCAGAACTAATAAAAAGTAAAACAAAACAAAAACCAGACTCAATTCAGGTCTCAACTACCTTTATTACACTAGTTTGACAAATTCCCCAAATGGACTGGAACGTCAAATGAAACACGTTCTTTGCGTTTGAGTCCTTCCATGAGTTTTAGAGGCTTCCTATTTTCCCTGTCAGTGTATATTTTTTGTCTTGGCTCATTTAAGATATGTAGGTGATGAGGAGGTCAGGAGGGACCAAAGGGACATTCATCAAATGCCTTTTAAGTGCAATGCATTCTTCTTACTACTTTATTCTCATTGGCCCACTTAATCCTCCTTAATACTCTTACTGTCATTTTAATTAAAAAAAAAATTGAAGCTCAAAGTGTTTATGTTGCTCTGTCAAAATTACACTTTCCATTTTACAATTCTGTCTCTCCAGGGACTTTTAAAAAAGTTTACATTCTGTAGTGGACAATGAGAGATAAAGCCAGGATTTGCTGGATGAAGAGAAACTGGACATAAATTATGACTTCACTATGAATAGTTGATATCAGCTCATGAAAAGAAAACTACCTAGAAGTGCAGTAAATGAGTCTTTCTAAATGATCATGATTTATTAAGTAACTAATAAATAGCATGCTCCTGATTTCTATAACGTATTTATTCTGAAAATCTATAATGATACAAATTACCAGCCATTGACCCCCAAGAAATACTGATGAAGAGCCTTCTACAGGCCAGACCTGACCTGGGAACTGGGGGATCGATGACGTCCCTCAGAGGTAGAGTTCCCATGTTTAGAACATAAACATGAAGGATGCCGAGTTAAATTTGAACTCCAGGTCAAGAACATATAATATTTTAGTTTAAGTATGTTTACTGAAATATTGGAATGTTTTTATACTAAAAAAAATTATACATTCTTTATCTGAAGTTCAGCTTTAACTGGGCATCTCACATTTTATCTGGCATCGGTATCAAAGGACCTAAGCTGGAATCAGGAAAAATGAGAAATAATGGAATATATGTCAAACCCAAAAGATGAGTAAGAGTTAAATATACAAAGATGGGAGGGAAGGGCTTTTCGGGAAGTGATATGAACAATGATGCTGTGGCAGGAGGCACGGCAAAGAGAAGGCGCTGCGAATCGGGCCGGAATGGAGAGAGTGAGAGGGTGGGTTTTAAGGGGAACCTGCTAAGCAGAGGGCTTCCCAGGTGGTTGAGCAGTACAGAATCCACCTGCCAATGTGGGAGACACAGGAGATGCGGGTTCGAATCCCTAGGTTGGGAAGATCCCCTGGAGGAGGAAATGGCAACCCACTCGAGTTCTTGCCTGGAGAATTCCATAGACAGAGAAGCCTGGCGGGCTACAGTCCCTGGGGTCACAGAGAGTCAGACATGACTGAGTACACAATGCCCCTGCTGAACAGAAATGGGGTCTAAAGGTGAAGGTCCATGGTGGGCTTGGGGTAGGCAGCCTCTAGGGGGCCCGCAGCGATTCCTGCCTCCTTGTGTTAAAGCCCTCAGATGCTTTCGATTGCTCATAAGGAATGGAATATGCAGACGTGACCGTGGGTCGCTTCTGAGATTAGGGACAAAAAACTGTGACTTCTCTCTCACTGGGCCTTTCTCTCCTCTTCTCAACCCCTTCCCTCCCATCTCCCTTCTCTCCCCTCCTCCTCCTTCTCTTCTCTCCTCTCTTCCCCTCTCTTCTTTGCCCAGCAGAACCAGTCCATCCCACCTTGGAGTTCAGTTAACCCTTGTGTTACTTGCATACCGCTCTCTTCTCGGGGACCTCTGCTTCTGGCTGCCAGGCCACCAGGAGTTAATGGTATTCCCAGAGCACATATAATTAGTTTGGAGGCACATCACAGTCGAACAACTTGCTTTCTGTAGATTTGACTTCCCATTTAGAGGACTGCTTGAACTAGGAAAATTAGCTTGCACACATCACCAGAAAGTGCAAAGCAGGCTCTGAGAAGACACAAACATAGCCTAGCAGAGAATTCATGTTCTGCCACAAATGATCTACAAAGTATTCCTCAACCTTTCAAAAAATAAAATAAAATAAAGCTATCTTTCCCCTAAGTAGCCTTTTAAGGAATACTTTTTTCTCTAATGGTGTTACCCCATGAAATTTAGTGCCGCACTATATTGTACCTCTGTTTACATAGCGTGCTTGAAGGCTCCGCATACTATTGCCATATCTAAATTTTTTTTCACTTCCACAAGAACTGATCTTTTATCTCCCTGGAAACATCAGTCCCATTGAGACTGTTTAATATACAGAATGGTTACTCTCAATCAAAGCAGGCAAATAAAAGGCAGAAGTTTTTCAGTAAATTACACACTCCTTGTAACAGAAAAATTTCCACTGTATTATGCATGCATGCATGCTTTGCTTCAGTCATGTGCGACCCCATGGATTGTAGTCCACCAGGCTCCTCTGCCCATGGGATTCTCCAGACAAAAGTACTGGAGTGGGTTGCCATGCCCTCCTCTAAGGGATCTTCTGGACCCAGGGACTGAACCCATGTCTTTTGTCCCCAGCATTGGCAGGTAGGTTGTTTACCACTAGTGCCCCCTGGGAAGCCCCTCCATTGTATTATACATGTACTTTAAAAATCATATTTATGATGTGCAAAGTTAAGTTATATTTCTGCCATTACTGCTTGCTTTAAACTTCCTGACATTATTTCCATGATATAAAGCCTTTGCTGTGGCCAGGAGACTGTCTTGATGTGATCAGGGCCTTTGGTTGGCCCAGTGGAATCATTTGCTGGGTAAGAAGAATGAGATTTTATGTATTTTATGTCAGGCCCATCCCTGCAGTGGAGAGAAAGGTCACTCTCATCCAAACTGTTAGATTGTTGAGGACTTTCCTAGTAGTCCAGTGGTTAAGACTCCACACTCCAATGCAATGGTTGCAGGTTCAATCCCTGGTCAGGGAGCTAAGATACCACATGCAGCACAGTATAGTCAAAAAATATATTCAAAAGGAAAAGGTTGCCCTATAGATGCTGCTAGGAAATAGGAGTATCTCCTTTGGGTCACATTCTCCATCTTCAAGAGTCCTTGAGTTTGTTGATCAATGGATTCACCAAGGACCTGATACCACAGACCTTCTGCCATGTCATAGCCTCAGAAAGCTCTCTGTCCATCTGAGGCGTGAGTCAGCCACTCCAGCAGCTGATGCCATAGGTTAAGTTCCATGGGGAGCAGAGAATCCCAATCTGAAGTTAACAAAAATTAACCCCTGCTGCCTGAAAGGTGATTTCATACTGGAAAACTGAATCCTTAAATCTGATGGAAAACAAAAGTTCAGAACAAGTTCATGTACATTTAAAAAAAACTGTCTATTTGGAGAAACTCTAGATTATTACCAAGTCATGTCCTTTAAGATAGACACTGTCTATTTTGTATACATTTACTCATTCAACTAATATTTATTGTGTGACTTCTGATTGCTCAGAACACTGTTGAGCACAAAGGATACAAACAAGGGAATAAAACATTGGCCTCTCTGAGCTTGCAGACTAAAGGAAGCACAGATAACAAACATCATTTGTGGAACAGAGAAACAGCTCAGTATCAGGGAGCAACATCTGTGCCCGGATATCAGGCAAGACCTCACATCAGAGGTAGCAGTAAAGCTAAGAAATGAAGCCTGACAAAAATAAACAAGGGGGACTACATCAAACTAAAAAGCTGCTGCACTGCAAAAGAAACAGTCAACAAAATGAAAAAGCAGCTTGCGGAATAGAGAAAACATTTGAGAACTACATATCAGATAAGACCCACTCCTAGTGGCTCAGACAGTAAAGAATCTGCCTGCAATGCGGGAGACCCTAGTTGGATCCCTGGGTCAGGAAGATACCCTGGAGAAGGGAATGGCTACTCACTCCAGTCTTCTTGCCTGGAGAATTCCATGGACAGAGGAGCCTGGCTGACTACAGTCCATGAGGTTACAAAGAGTAAGACACAACTGAGCGACTAACAATTTTCACTTTCAGATAAGGGGTTAATATCCTCACATACAAGGAACTCACACAGTGCAATGGTAGAACAACAAATAACCCAATTTAAAACTGGGCAAAGGTCCGGAATAAACACCTTTTCAAAGAAGATATACAGATAGATGGAAAGCTATGAAAAGGCAAACAGGTATATAAAAAGATGTTCAACTTCACTCATCATCAGGAATTGTACATCAAAACCACAGTTAGATATCACTTCACACCTGATAGGATGGCTATCAACTAAGACAGCGATAAATTCTGGCAAGAATGTGGAGAGAAGGAATCCTTGTGCACTGTTGGTGAGAATGTAACCTGGTGGAGCCACTATGGAAAACAGCACAGAGGTTTTTGTTTGTTTGTTTCTGTTTTTTAAATAGAACTGCCATACAGTCCAGCAATCCCAATTCTGGATATATATATATCCAAAGGGAACAAAATCAGGGTTTCAGAGAGATATCTATTCCCTTGTTCATTGCAGTATTATTCACAATAACCAAAGTATAGAAATGTTTGTACCTATTGGTGGATGAATGGATAAAGAAAATGCAGAATTCATCCTTAAAAAAGAGTAACATACTTCCATTTGCAACAACATGAATGAATTTGGAGGACATTTTTTAAAGTAAACTATGCCAGATAGAATACTGCAGGGTGTAACTTCATGCAGAATCTGAAAAAAAAAAAAATGTTGAATGTATAGGAACAGAGAGTGGAACTTTGATCGCCAGGGCCTAGGGGTGATAGAAACACGGAGAGGTGGGTAAAAGGTACAAACTTTCAGTTATAAGATGAATAAGGCCTGAGATCAAATGGTGACTTGAGTTAAAAATACTGTTTTGTATAAATGAAATTTGCTAAGAGAATAAAACTTCACCTTTCCCAACAACAACAAAAAAACACAGAAGTAAATATGTGAGGTGATAGATGTGTTAACTAACTTGACCCCCAGAATCCTGTCACAAATCATGTTTGTGTAATACTTTAAATATATTACAATTTTCTATATTGATAATAAAGTTAAAAAAAAGAGAGCTTGAGTCACATTGTCCCTAAAAAGTGTGAAACAGTCAAATATACACCAAAGTATCTCCCATAGAGATTAGAATTCTCAAATTATCCATTCCTGTAAATAAAGATACATTTATTTAAAGATTGTATGGCATTGAAATGGTATCTCAGAAATTAGAAAGAAGTGATTATTACCCTGATTTAAATGCATTGATCACATCAGTTATTGAGCCACGTAATAAAGCCCAGGAATAATGAGTAACAAAGTGACCTGGTGGAGAAGCCTGGAAGGCAACTGGTCTTGGAATTTACCCAGAAAAGGAGGCCAAGGGAGTCACTAAAATCGGCAATCCAGCTGCCTCACAGCTGTAGGGAGGATGGGAAGAGATTTTAGACTACTGTAGAAATACTGCTTCTTTCATTATTTTTCCTTTTACCTGTTCTGATCTTCTGTTCTGTTTACTGGGCAAAAATGAACTCAGTACTTCATGCTTTCATTGCTTAGACTGGCTTCTACTGCTTTGCTACACTCTGCTCAACTTCTCCCACCAAGCCAGGCTGGTGAACACCTAATTGTCTTTTAAGTTATAAATGACTTTTCCCCCTGCTGTTTAGTTTCTTCCTTCCCTCCTTGATACAGGTGCACACAGTTCATCCTCCCCTGTAACATGGGAGGTCTTCCATCAATATCGAGCACTTTACTTTCGTGCATCTGTTCATTTACTCATCTCACAAATATTTAGTGACTGTTATTTACCACAGGAAACATTTTCATGCGGGCCAGGAGTGCAAAGAATGGACAACACAAACCTGATTCCTGTTGTCATGGAACTTACTTTTTTAAATGAAACATAGCCTTTCTCTGTTGTCCCTAAGAACTTATGAGTTCCATAAAAGAAAAAGCCATAAATTATTCAGTTTAATATCTCATAATTTTAATGCAGTTACTGGTCCTGGCCATAGAGAATAAATTTAAAATATTTTCAGTGATACACAATGAAAAATAGGTTTTTTTTTTTTTTTTTTCGCTTGTTTCTTTTAAAGGATAGGCACATTCAATGTAAGTTCTGCTACTGAGGATGGCAATTTATGTCTCAACAGGTATTATTATTTATTTTTTAATAATATTAACTTGAGCACTCAGAGATGTTTAGTAATTTTTCCAAAGCCACAGAGACCGGATATTGTACTGCCCATATTCAAACCCAAACCTATCAGACTCTAAAGCTCAAATGATTAGACCTCCACCACCTTCCACAGGCTGAGCACCAAAGAATTGATGCTTTTGAGCTGTTGTGCTGGGAAGACTCTTGAGAGTCCCTTGGACAGTAGGAAGATCAAACCAGTCCGTCCTAAAGAAAATCAACCCTGAATATTCATTGGAAGGACTGATGCTGAAACTGAAGCTCCAATACTTTGGGCACCTGATGTGAAGAGCCGACTCATTGGAAAAGACCCTGATGCTGGGAAAGATGGAGGGCAGGAAGAGAAGGGGACGACAGAGGACGAGATGGTTGTATGGCATCATCGACTCCATGGACATAAGTTTGAACAAACTGCAGATCATGATGGACAGAGAAGTCAGGCGTGCTGCAGTCCATGGGGTCACTAAGAGTCGGGCATGACTGAGCGACCAGACAACCACCAGCTGCCTCACTGCATTGCTGTGAAAATTGTAATAACTGTCATTTATCCTCTGAATCCACTGTTGGTTTTCTCTAGGTCTGTCTCTTAAAACTCCTGGTAATATATAACTGAATGCCGATGTGTTTATTTCCCAAGACTGCGGTAACAAAGTACCAAAAAGTGGGTATGTTTTGCGGGGTCCAAAAACAATGGAAAAGTGTTCTCTCACAGCTCTGAGAGCCAGGAGTCTGATGTCAAGGTGTCTGCATGCCTTGGCTTGTAGCTGCTCGATTCCAACCTCTGATTCCATCATCACATTGTCTTCTCTTATAGTGTATGTCCTCTCCTCTTCTCATAAGGACACCAGTCATTGGATGTAGGTCCCACTTTAACCTAGCATGATGTCAAAGAAGCTTGATTACATCTGCAAAGACCCTATCTCCAAAGAAGGTCACATCCACAGGTTTCAGAGTCAGGGCTTGAATGTGTGTTTTTTGGATACACAATTCAGCCCACTGTAGCTGGATACTACATGTGGAATGTTTTCGAGAATTTGATAATATTATTATTATTTTTTTAATGAGTTTAGTCTATTTTTTTTTTTCACAAACATTTTCCAGATGCCTTGCTCTACTCTCTCTGGTCTGTTACTTCTTTGCAGTAGAGCAGAAACTGAGCTCACTTAAGTGTGAGTACAGTTTCTGTATGATTATCCTTCCGATTAATCTCAAATCTTTAGTTTTGTATACCACAGGTCCTCACTGAGAGCTGGGAATAGCATCTAGCATATTCTAGATTTTTTCCTTTCTAGCAGATTCTTCTTCCAGCTTTTGTGTCCCTAGCACTGTAAGACTGATAAAAAAAAATATATACTCTTCTTTTTAGAGACTTTTAACTTACCATTTTATTTCTTTGCTTTATGCAGCTTAAGAAATTGGCATATGTATCCAGTGGAAAACTGGAATGTCAGATTGATTTCTCTGTACTTCATTTTCTCTGAAATTGAACCCTCAAGTTCAGAGTTCCTTGACACTTCCAAACTAAAAATAATTGTCTCTATAATATTGTGAGTTTGCCAGAAACTCTGATGACTTGTCTACTCTTGATGGCTGAAATGTTCTCAATGTGTTTTCAATGGCCCTAGCTTATACCTTGTGGGTCAGAGATAAACTAAGCAGTTTGTCATTTCCTAAATTCTTCAGAATTTTTTGAAAACTAAATTTGACAATCAAATGAAATTGTTATCCTGAATCACTAGGTTCTGAGATGGCTTGTTCTACCATAGTGAAAAATAACAAACAACAAAAAACAAAGGAATTGACAATGTTAATTCTCTAAATATCTATTATCAACTTTCTTTTCACTTGATTTTTTTCACTGTAAGGACTAGTAAATCAAATATTCCATCTAATAACATCCCTTCCAACTGGGGGTTCATACAACATAAAATTGTTTAATAAAAAAATATAGGTACAAATCCTTGAATATGGAGCATCTGCCTAAATCAAAAAACAAAAAAGAGAGAGAGAGAAGAAAATTCTTGGTATGTGGGAACTTTTTACCCCTTAAACATTCATTCTTTTCTTCCTTCCTGGAACATGCACATGAATAGCAGAACTCTTACTTCCATTCAGACAAACCTGGTGATAGAGGTCTACTGTCAGGAAGCATTTAACAAGAGGCTTCCTGTGTGCTGTTTTGGATCTGTCTGGAACCCTCTGGCCCTTATTAATTCCTTAAGAGGAGAGGCACGCCTTTCCTGGGGCTAAGGAATCCAGGCATTTCTCATTACGGTGATAAGTACCCTCTTCCTTTTTATGAGCCATATGGTAAAAGGTGATTGTTTGCAACTCTCTCTTTGATAGGAATCGTCTTATGTTTTGTAAGTCTGGAATTTTAATCTTTATCTTTGCTGAGAATATCCACCTTGTAAGACAGTATATATGCCCACGCCATGTAGATTAAAACACCTTTGCTCCATCAGAGCTTGGGTCCCCGTGTCTTTCTTTCTTTCTTTCTTTCTTTCTAGTCTCTCTCTCTCTGTCTCTCTCTCTGTCTGTCTCTCTCTCTCCCTCTCTCTCTCTCTCTCTCTGTCTCTCTCTTTCTCACTAAGTCCTTGGAGCGCGTTTGGAGCGCGGAGGCCCCAACAGTCTACCTGCTGTGAATAACAGATATAAGAGGTAGAAAAGCTTGACTGGACTCCCATATTTTAACTTGTTATTGTTCAGCCCTAAGTTGTGTCCTACTCTTTGCAACCCCGTGGACTATAGCCCTGTCCACCATTATCTCCCAGAGTTTGCTCTGGGAATTTGCTCAAGCTCATGTCCATTGAGTTGGTGATCCTGCCCTCAATCTTTCCCAGCATCAGGGGTTTTTTTTCCCATGAATTGGCTTTTTGAATCAGGTGGCCAAAGTATTTGAGCTTCAGCTTTAGCATTATTAGTCCTTGCAATGAATATTCAGGGTTGATTTTCCTTAGGATTAACTGGTTTGGTCTCCTCGCAGTCCAAGGGACTCTCAAGAGTCTTCTCCAGCACCACAGTTCGAAAGAATCAATTCATTGGCACTCAGCCTTCTTTATGGTCCAACTGTCAACATCCATACATGACTTCTAGAAAAACCACAGCTTTGACTATATGGACCTTTGTAGGCAAAGTGATGTCTCTGCATCTTAATATGCTGCTGAGATTTGTTATAGATTCTTTTCCAAAGAGCAAGCATCTTTTAACTTCATGGCTGCAGTCACCATCTGCAGTGATTTTTGGAGCCCAAGAGAAGAAAATCTGTCACTGCTTCCACTTTTTTCCCTTCTATTTGTCATGACATGATGGAACTGACACCATGGTCTTAGTTTTTGAATGCTAAATTTTAAGCCAGCTTTTTTACTCTCCTCTTTCATCCTCATCAAGAGGCTCTTTAGTTCATTTATACTTTCTCCCATTAGAGTGGTATCATCTGCATATCTGAGGTCATTGATATTTCTCCTGGCAATCTTGATTCCAGCTTGTGCTTCATCCAGTTCAGCATTTTACATGATGTAACCTGCATATAAATCAAATAAGTAGGGTGACAATATACAGCCTTGTTGTACTCCTTTCCCGATTTTGAACTAGTCATTTGTTCCAAGTCTGGTTCTAACTGTTGTTTCTTAACTGCATACAGATTTCTCAGGAGGCAGGTCAGGGAGTCTGGTATTCCCATCTCTTCAAGAATTGTCCATAGTTAGTTGTGATATGCACAGTCAAAGGCTTTAGCATAGTCAATGAGGGAGAAGTAGACATTTTTCTGGAACTCATTTGCTTTCTCTGTGATCCAATGAATGTTGGCAATTTGATCTCTGGCTCCTCTGCCTTTTGTAAACCCAGCTTGTACATCTGGAAGTTCTCAGTTCATGTATTGCTGAAACCTAGCTTGAAGGATTTTAAGCATTACCTTGCTAACATGTGAAATGAGTGCTGTTGTATAGTAGTTTGAACATTCTTTGGTATTGCCCTTCTTTGGGATTGGAATGAAAACTGACCTTTTCCAGTCCTGAGGCCCCTGCTGAGTTTTCCAAATTTGCTGGCATATTGAGTACAGTACTTTAACATCATCTTTTAGGATTTGAAATAGCTCAGCTGGAATTCTGTCACCTCTACTAGCTTTGTTTGTAGTAAAGCTTCCTAAGGGCCACTTGACTTTGCACTCCGGGATCTCTGGCTCTAGGTGAGTGACCATACCATCATGGTTGTCTGGGTCTTAATGACCTTTTTTGTATAGTTCTGTATATTCTTGCCACTTTTTAATTCTTCTGCTCTGTTATGTCCTTATCATTTCTGTCGTTTATCATGCCCATCCTTGCATAAAATGTTTCCTTAATATCTCTGGTTTTCTTGAAGAGATCTCTAGTCTTTCCCATTCTATTGTTTTCCTCTATTTCTTTGCATTGTTCATTTAAGAAGGCCTTCCTATTTCTCCTTGCTATTCTCTGGAGCTTTCAACTTACCACATGGAACAAATAAATTTTTATTGTGTGAGACACTCTTTGCTAAGGTTTTCTGTTATATAGAGGTAAATACATTACTAAACAATACAGATGTACTGTGATATATTCCTCTAATTGGGACTAGAACTCTTCTAAAACATTATTGCATTGCTATTTTCATATAGCTAATTCCTAGAATAATAAGGTGTATATATAGGTAGATATAGATATAGACACCCTTTCCCAGTTGGTCATTTTAAAAATGTATATTACCTTTCAGACTCATTAAAATGAATAATTGGCAAATGTGTTTCATATACTAAGGCCATCAATTTTTCTTCAAAGAGAGATTGTTTTCTTTACATACAGAGTCACCCACAATAAAACTACTTCTTGATAATTTGTAAAATATTAAATTCCAAACCATACATTGACAAAGTATTGTGTTGTAGGCTACAGATAATTTATGTTTAAGAAACCTAACATATAACTATTTGAACTTGATAAGGTTATGAAGTAGTAACCTAATTTACTTTATGAAACCATAACACTCAATCATAAAGAATTTTGAGGTGAAAATAGAGTTAAATTCCTTTAGGCAATAAATACTATTATAAAACAGGAAGAGGAAATCAATTTTCTAAGATTAGAATCAGAGGCTTATTAAAATATTCATTATGTATATGAGATACTCTTGTGGTCCACAAGAGTACCAGTTGAGTGACAGAAAAGACACTGAGGCCAAAAACTTGATTTTATGTAAGTGACAACTCTCAGCAGTTAAAATCAGCTTTTGTGTAACATTATGCCACATGCCAGAAAAACTCTGTCATATTACTCTCTTTTTTCCAAAGTTTTTTACTTAATTTTAATTTCATAGTAAAATCACATTGATATTGTGTGGAATAATATAATTATCTATATTATCTATCTATAATTCATAGCAAATTTGCTGGAATTTGAAAAATCACAAACTATGTGATGCATATATAGCTATGAATTGTGACAAAAGATTTCTATCATAGTCTCTGTAGCAGAGAGAAAATTATTTCTTGAAGAATTTTTACTTTGTTTCATAAGTTTTATTCCATTTAACATGCCTAGAAAAGAAATAAGGCTGACTGCATTATAAGGAGACAGCCCTGAGTGCCACTGGGGAAGAATTTTCTTCCACTAGACCCTTTAAAAAAATCAATGTAGTGGATCTTAACCAGAACCAATATAAGAAGTAAAGGAAATGATTTGCCCTTCTCTTGATAAAAGTCAATGGAAATGTCCTATGAAAAAAAACTTGAGTTCTTTTTAAGAAATGGTGCTGTAAGAACTGGACATCCATATGCTAAAAAAAAAAAAAGAAAAAATAGCCAAGAATTTACACAGTTCAAAAACATTAATCCAAGATCGATCACAAACTTACATGTAAAGTGTAAAACTATAAAACTCCTAGAAAATAGCATATGAGAAAATTCAGATGGCCTTCATTTTGGCAATGACGTTTTAGATACAACATCTAAGAATGAAATAATTGGTAAACTGGACTTAACATTTAAAAAATTTGTTCTGCAAAAGACACTGTCAAGAAAATAAAAAGACAAGACACAGATAGGGAGAAAATATTTGCAAAAGAAACATCTGGTGAAAGACGGCTATCTAAAATATATGAGGCCTCTTGAACTTTAGAATGAACATACTCTTGCCATATGATCCAGCAATTGTATTCATTGCTGTTTACCCAAATGAACTGAAAATTATGTCCACATGAAAATCTGCACATGGGTGTTAATAGCAAATTTATTCATAAATGCCCAAACTTAGAAACTAGCAGGATGTCCTTCAATAGGTAAAAGGATACATAAACTGTTGCTTGTCCAAACAACAGAATATTTTTCTGTACTAAAAAGAAATGAACTGTCCAGTGAGGAAAAGACATGGAGAAGATTTAAATGCATCTTACAAAGTGAAAGAAACTGATTTGAAAAGGCTATATACTGTATAACTACAACTCTATGACATTCTGAAAAAGGCAAAACTATAGAGACAGTGCTGGAGCAGACTTTTGAGAGTCCCTTGGGTGGCAAGGAGATCACACCAGTCCATCCTAAAGGAAATTATCCCTGGATATTCATTGGAAGGACTGATGCTGAAGCTGAAGCTCCAATACTTTGGCCACCTCATGTAAAGAGCTGATTCATTGGAAAAGACCCTGAGGCTGGGAAAGATTGAGGGCAAGAGGAGAAGGGGATGACAGAGGATGAGATGATTGCATGGCATTGCTGACTCAATGGACATGGGTCTGAGCAGGCTCCAGGAAATGGCGATGGACAGGGAAGCTGGGCATGCTGCAGTCCATGGGGTCGCAAAGAGTTGGACATGATTTAGAGACTGAACAACAGCAACAAAATTTGCCATGACGTGATGGGACCAGAAGTCATGATCTTAGTTTTTTGAATGTTGAGTTTTAAGCCAGCTTTTTCACTCTTATCTTTCAACTTCATCAAGATGCTTTTTAGTTCCTCTTTGCTTTCTGCCTTTAGGGTGGTATCATCTGCATTATCTGAGGTTATTTATATATCTCAGTTTACTGAAATTCATTTTCATTTGAAGAAATAGGCTTTATCATTATTTTACTATCATTATTTTACTTATATTTACATTATTATTACATTATATTGTTATTAATATATTATATATATATTATATAATTATATATTATAATAATTATATTTGTCTAATTATAAAATAAATATAAATAAATATTTAATATATTTATTATATATTATGTAATATATTATATATAATATATAAATATTTAATATTTATATAAATATAAATAAATATAAAAATAATAATTTATATAATATAAAACTATATAATATTATAATACTATAATATATATAATTATATTATTACATTATATTATTATTACATTATATTTACATTATTTACTTTATTATTATTTACTATCATTATTTTACATTCAATTCGATTCATTCGCTCAGTCATGTCCAACTCTTCGTGACCCCATTGACTGCAGCACGCCAGGCCTCCCTGTCCATGACCAACTCCCAGAGTTTACTCAAACTCATGTCCATTGAGTAGGTGATGCCATCCAGTCATCTCATCCTCTGTCCTCCCCTTCTCATCCCGCCTTCATTCTTTCCCAGTATCAGGGTCTATCCAAATGAGTCAATTCTTAGCATCAGGTGGCCGAAGTATTGAAGTTTCAGCTTCAGCATCAGTCCTTCCAATGAATATTCAGGACTGATTCCTTTAGGATGGACTGATTGACTCTCCCTGCAGTTCAAGGGACTCTCAAGAGTCTTCTCCAACACCACAGTTCAAAAGCATCAATTCTTCAGTGCTCAGCTTTCTTTATAGTCCAACTCTTACATCCATACATGACTCCTGGAAAAATCATAGTTTTCACTAGATGGACATTTGTTGGCAAAGTAATGTCTCTGATTTTTAATGTGCTGTCTAGGTTGGTCATAACTTTCCTTCCAAGAGTAAGTGTCTTTTAATTTCATGGCTGCAATTACCATCTGCAGTAATTTTGGAGCCCCCCAAAATAAAGTCTCTCACTGTTTCCACTGTTTCCCCTTCTATTTGCCATGAAGTGATGGGACCCGATGCCATGATCTTAATTTTTTGAATGTTGAGCTTTAAGCCAACTTCTTCACTCTTCTCTTTCACTTTCATCACGAGGCTCTTTCGTTCCTCCTCACTCTCTGCCATAAGGGTGGTGTCATCTACGTATCTGAGGTTATTGATATTTCTCCCAGCAATCTTGATTCCAGCTTGTGCTTCATCCAGTCCAGCGTTTCTCATGATGTACTCTGCAAATAAGTTAACTAAACAGGGTGACAGTATACAGCCTTGACATACTCCTTTCCCTGTTTGGAACCAGTCTGTTGGTCCTTGCCCAGTTCTAACTGTTGCTTCCTGACCTGCATACAGGTTTCTCAAGAGGCAGGTCAGCTGGTCTGGTATTCCCATCTCTTTCAGAATTTTCCACAGTTTGTTGTGATCCACACAGTCAAAGGCTCTGGCATAGTCAATAAAACAGAAATAGATGTTTTTATGGAACTCTCTTGTTTTTTTGATGATGCAGAGGATATTGGCAATTTGATCTCAGGTTCCTTTGCCTTTCCTAAAACCAGCTTGAACATCTGGAAGTTCACGGTTCACGTACTGTTGAAACCTTGCCCTGAGAATTTTAATGCCATCACATTTAGTTTATTCTAAACCGTCATATATACATATACATATATATATATATATATATGAGAGAGAGAGAGAGAGACTCATATGTAACCAGAGGAATAGAAAGAGATCCTAATTAATACCATAGACTGAAGGCATCATGTTTTACCAAATCACCAGCAAATGGTTTATTTCCACCTTTTCTGTTTATTGGAGTTGTGTGAAACAGATAAAGTAATAGGAAATTTAATATTTTAAAAAATCAGTCCAAATAATAACAATAGAAGCTATTATTTACAAAGCTCTATGTTAAATATTATACTAGTTGTTTTATTGTTAAGAAAACTGAGGTATAAAAGTTTAAATGGCTGTTCAAGGTTAAAGAGTTAGTAAGTGAAAGAACAGGGATTTTAACTTAGACCCTTGCAATCTCACTCTGACCCCACGACCAAGGCAAAGTGCACATTAATAGACTTCACACTGACTATTATTCTCACAGTGTGCTTTTCTATTTCAGATTTCTTTGGATGTTCAAATTCATTACATCCTTCCAAATGGTATCCTTTATTTGTCTGTCCTTAAATGAAATCACTTTGTAGGGTATATTATCAATTATGAAGGTGATGAATTGCTGCATTACTTTTCAAAGAGCTGCTTCAGCAGGCTGTCAAGTACAACATGTCTTCAACAAGCGCTGAGGTCACGAGTCGTCTTGTCTCAGCCCTAACAAGGACTCTTCCTTTGCTAGTGATGCAATTAATTGTCAGGTCTCATCACACGTTGTTTCCTCATAAGTAATTCAAGACAAATATCGAGTTGCATGAAAGCTCATTTTAAACAGGATTTCAACAGTCTTTTGAGACTTACTCATTGAAGCATGGTGAGCAAAACTGGATGTTCAGTTGGTACTCTTCAACACATTTAAGTATATTTCATGAAAAATATTAGACAGAGGGAGTATTATGAAAATCTGTTTAATTAAAACCAAATAAGAAAGGTTATGACGATAACCTCAAATAAGAAAGGAGCTTATGAAGACGTTGGCATAAAACTTATAATACCAAATACTGCTACAGACTTTGTATTCCCTCTTTTCTCTGCATGAATTTCTTCCTGAGATCTTTATGATACCTGCGTCCTTCTCATCATTTAGTTGTAACATTTTTTAAAATATTTATTTATTTGGCCTCATCTGGTCTCCAGGACTTCCCTGGTGGCTCAGATGGCAAATAATCTGCCTGAAATGGAAGAGACCCAGGTTTGATCACTGGGTTGGGAAAATCCACTGGAGAAGGGAATGGCTACCCACTCCAGTATTCTTGCCTGGAGAATCCCATGGACAAAGGAGCCTGGTGGGCTATAGTCCATGGGGTCTCAAAGAGTCAGACAAGACTGAGTGACTAACACTTTTACTTTTTATCCGGTCTTTAGTTGTGACATGCAATGTCTTTGGTTGAGGCCCAGGGACTCTCTGGTTGTGGCCAGAGGGCTCACTAGTTACAGCCCATGGGTTTAGTTGCCCCATTATGTGGCGGGATCTTAGTTCCCCCACTGGGGATCAAACCTACATTTGATCAAATCCCTCACACTGCAAGGCAAACCCTCAACCACTGGACTGCCATGTGTAACATTTAATGCTGATTCTTAGGGACATTTCCTTATCACCTTTCCTAAAATCATGTTCCTTTCTCATTTTATTCTCTATCACACAATTCTTTATTTCACTCCTTATGTACCATTAGGGATGGAATGTTTGTGTCCCCCTAGAATTCATGCATTGAAATCCTAACCCCCAATGTGATAGCATTAGGAGGTTGAGCCTTCTGAAGATGATTAGGTCATGAGGACAGGGCCCTCAGAGATGGGATTAGTGCCCACAGAAGAAGAAGAGACTGCAGGGAGCTGGTTCATTTTTTCTGTGATGCACTGGGGAGCCAGGAGCAGGCCCTCATCAGACACTGAATGTGCCAGCCCCTTGAACATGAACTCCTTAGCCTCCAAAACTGTGAGATATAAATGTTAAGATGTATGATTTCAGGCAGATGTATGATTTCAATTTTCCTTCTACAATACCTGATCTTAAACACTCTTTGATAAGTCATTAGCCAATTTGCCAATAATGTCCTGGTTTTCATGCTGTATTGTGATTTTTATGTAATCTGTGTCCATATCTGTATTTCATGACACATTAGCAAGAAATTTAAATATTTTTCCAACATGTTTATATGTTCATGCCACTTCATTAATCGGATTGTCAAGCAATGCAAATGTTAGTCACTCAGTCATGTCTGATTCTTTGCAATTCCATGGACTTTAGCCCACCAATCTTCTCTGTCCAGGAATTCTCCAGGCAAGAATACTGGAGTAGACATAGCCTTCTCCAGAGGATCTTCCTGACCCAGGGATCAAACCTGGGTCTCCCACATTGCAGGCAGATTCTTTACCATCTGAGCCACCAGGGAAGCCCAAAACAATGTAAAAGCCTATGAATTATTTGCATTAAAATGTATTGCTTCCTTTAATGAGTTACTGCTTTTGGTGTGATCTGAAATCATTTTTCATTGCAATTAGTGTTTCAGTGGCAGAATTATCTTAATTTATTATTTTTTTGTTTTGCATTTTATTAATTTTATCTACGTTTCCTCTCAGGTCTTTACTAAATGAATTTAGTATTCATATGTACTTTCATTTCAGAAGTTTGCAGTTTCTTTATTTTAATGATACTTTTCCTAAAATTTTCTTTTTTTTCAAATTGTAGGTCTCCCAGCCTGTTTTCACTCACATGTGACTTCAGTCCATTCCAGTGAAATCCCAAATAGGAGGAGTGTCATGGAAGAAAGTCATAATGGAAGGAGACACCAATCTTGAATAATTTTGGTAAAAGTACATAATTTTTGAATATTTTTTACATGTATATGACCACATGCTTACATCAACAGGTTCTCCTGAGGTAGCAGAAGAGAGGCCTTGTAACTTAAGCTTACTTCATTCTATGGAGAGTCCATTGCTGTCAAAGGTATTTTTTTTTTAATTTATTTATTTTTAATTGAAGGATAACTGCTTTACAATATTGTGTTGGTATCTGCTATATATCAACATGAATCAGCCATATGTATATGTATATATATATCCCCTCCTTCTAGAATCTGCCCTCACCTTCTACCCCATCCCACCCCTCTAGGCTGTCACACGGCGCAGGGCTTGAGCTCCCTGAGTAACACAGCAAATTCCCACCGGCTATTTTACATATGGTAATGTGTATGTTTCTATGCTACTCTCTACATTCCTCCCATCCTCTCCTTCCTACTGGTCACAGGTATTAAGGAGAAAAACCACAGGCCCAAAATGGAATCACTTGTTTGATAGCCCATGATACCAAAAGTATCAAATCTAGGTCTTTACTAAATGAATTTAGTATTCATATGTACTTTCATTTCAGAAGTTTGCAGTTTCTTTAATGGTACTTTTCCTAAAATTTTTTTTTTTTCAAATTGTAGGTCTCCCAGCCTGTTTTCACTCACATGTGACTTCAGTCCATTTCAGTGAAATCCCAAATAGGAGGAGTGTCATGGAAGAAAGTCATAATGGAAGGAGACACCAATCTTGAATAATTTTGGTAAAAGTACATAATTTTTGAATATTTTTTACATGTATATGACCACATGCTTACATCTACAGGTTCTCCTGAGGTAGCAGAAGAGAGGCCTTGTAACTTAAGCTTATGTCATTCTATGGAGAGTCCATAGGTAGGTATTACCTAATTGCAGTTCCAGCCTTCACCAGAAATGGAGTCTTAATCAACCAGCCTGGAATTTTCTGATTGGCACCAAGGAGGTAATCTGCCAGTGAGACCCTCTACTTCTCCTCCCAGGGAGAAGAGGCAGTCTCCAGAAATGCTGGTGATTCCTTCCCATTTCCCCCCCAAAAAGGTGTCCTGCTCTAAAAATAACTCTTCATTTTATTTTGCTAATAGCTCCCTTGCCCCACCCTTCTTCCTATAAAAGCCTTTCATTTTGCACAACCCCCTGGAGCATCCTGCTAGTTATCAGATTGAACACTGAGCAAATCATGAATTGCCTAGTGAACCCAACTAGATCTTCAAATTTACCTGGTTTAATTGTTTTTTATTTTTACAAAAGTAAAACTAAGACTAGCATCTTGTTCAGTGTATTTGATAAATAGGTATATGCTTTCTATGCTAAGCTCCAAAGACGATAAGACTCACACTTTTTTTTTTTTAATTTGTATTTTATAAACAAGTTGGAGAGAAACTTTAAGAAGATAGGTTAGAGCATCCCCAGAGAAAGAGAATCAGGCTTGGCCTTCTTGAAGTAGGAGAACTCATTTGGCCTAAGCCGTTTTGTGACTTGAGCCTGGCCACAATGCTCGCCCTATAACAGGTGTTGGCAATTAATGATCTTAAGGTAACAAAGGAATGTAAAACAGAGAAAAGGCAATGAAGTAATTGCTGTTGTTGCTCAGTCACCCAGTCATGTCCAACTCTTTGCAACCCCATGGACTGCAGCAAACCAGGCCTCCCTGTCCCTTACCATCTCCCAGAGTTTGCCCAAGTTCATGTTCATTGCAGTGATGCTGCTGTCCAGTGAAACTATAGTGCGGTGATAAAGCAGGGTCCTAGTTGCAGTCAATGGGGTCGCTATGATTCAGACACTACTGAGCGACTTCAGTTTCACTTTTCACTTCCATGCATTGGAGGAGGAAATGGCAACCCACCCTAGTATTCTTGCCTGGAGAATCCCAGGGACAGGGAAGCCTGGTGGGCTGCTGTCTATGGGATTGCACAGAGTCAGATACGACTGAAGCTACTTAGCAGCAGCAGCAGTTGCCCCTCAAGGGATAGACATAATATATCTTTGAGTTCTGCAGGAACAAAGACCCCCACCCAGGTGGAGGATGGAATGATGTTGACCATCGTGGCTTCAAACAACAAAGACTTGGATTCTGTTGACCTTTACCCCAGTAACGTGCTGAATTCTCCTCTGCTCACACCCCTTTATACATATGTATGTGCCCTTAGCTTAAACTTTCCCCAGTTCTGCTGTTCATGGAAACGTTGCTTTAATAAAGATCCAGTGTTCTTACTGAAGCCCAATTGTGCTTCCATACTCCAACACCAAATTAAATTGTTAGGTAGTTAGAATAGGAAAAAAGAATCCAGAATGTCGGTGGCTAAAAGACAAAGAAGGAAAAAGCCTGGGAAAATAGAACAAAGGAAGGTCTGAGGACCAGAGTGAGGACCTCAGGTAAAATAAACAGACCTCCTGGCTAGCCCAATTTACATAGGGCAGGCTCAGGAGGAAGAGAAAAAACATATAAAAAGAAAAGCCAAAATTGAGCCAGGGGGCTTGGCTTCTCTTCACATCTTTTGGGTTGGCCCACCCTCACTCCTTGAGGATGTTTTTTCCTTTGCTTGTCAAATAAAACTGAGCTGTAACATGGAGCTGTAACATTGGTCCATCCATCACTTCAAATTTCTGCTGTGGTGAGACAGAACCAAGGAAATTACAAACTTCCCCAACAAAATCTCGGAGACAACAATTTTGGGTAAAGTCGAAAAGAATAGCCTTACTGCTTTCCCAGGCAAAGGGGGCCTCAATGGGCTAGTGCCCTCAGAATTGTGTCTTTTGACCACAGGATGTAGTGAGGAGCATTTTAGAAGTAGATCAAGAGTCCATGATCAGCTCTTGGACATTCTTCTGTTTGGTTGATGGTGATTTAAGTGGAACATTATCAACTGGCTCTGCCAACGAGTCTGAGGTCTACATGGGCAGCCTGCAGTTAACTTCTTCCACCTGGTGGGGCTTTCAGTATCTGCAAAACAGCTCAAAGATATTGTTATTTATATCCCTTGAGGGGAAAGGAACCAGGACCTGCCCCAAGGATACACTATTGTTTCTTTTGATTCCATCCCTTCCCTAATTAGTGACTGTTTGAACAGCCCCTTGGAACTCAGGGAAGGTTTTGGAGACTGAATAAAGCCTATTTCCTGCAATCCAGAAATTCGGGACCCAGGAAGGAGGTGTGTCCAGGACCCCACAGGGTTCTGCTGGGTGTCATTACTTGTTGCAATAAATCTTTCCTCCTCCTGCTGTTCGGCTTGTTTATGGACATTGACTCAACACACACGAAGAGGTGAACCCAGTTTTCAGGTGACAAATCTATGTAACTCATTGAAAGTAATTCTACTTAAAATATGTGTTGAAAAGTTGATATATTAAAAAATGGACACAACTTTAGGAAAAATAAGAGCAAGTTTAAGAAAAGCTGAGCAAATTTTAGACTATAAACCCTTAACAAATTTTGCTTAATTTATTAGTGATTCTTAATGCCTACCATGCAGATGGAGCTCAATAAATATTTGTGACTGAGCACATTAATGAGTAAATGAGCTACAGCATTTGAAATAATTAAGAATCTAACAACCTAATATTTAATGGGCAGGAGGAGCAGACAACATGATAGAAGGAAAATATCCTTCTGATTGAGAAAAAATATAATGGGGAATATAATGTATTCACAGTAATATTAGTTTTCATTTAAAATTTTCCTTCACATAAGGGAGGGATAATGACGCATAAAGTTGTGCTGTTCAAGAGAAGAGATTCAGTTCTGGGGCTGGGTATTACAGTGAACAATACATAGTGTAAGGCGAGCAGAAGTAACGCAGCTTAGATTAGGAGTAGGCCTTCCTACTTGGTAAGATTATCAGGCCACCTAGATACAACCAATTAGCCAATTAGGACCAATTAGCTTTCACTTAATACTGACCGCTCGTTGCCAATTAGGAAATTAGGAACGGGGCGGAAACCCCCAGGAAAGTCCCGCTCGCCCAGAAGTATTGACCAATGAAATTGCTTTGCAAACGTGTAACCAATCCGCTTCTCACCCTATAAATTTGTGTAACAGCTTGGGCTGGGGGCTCTCTGACTCACACCACTGCGTTGGTTGTGGGCGGAGAGTCCTGGCTCGAGTCAGTAATAAACTTCCCTTCCTGCGAGTTGCATTGTCTTGGAGGCCTTCTCCCTTCCCGCTGGGGGATTCGGACATCAGGCATAACAATAGAGAGCTATCAGAAAACTAATCAGTGGCCAAAGCAGAGATGAAAGTTATCCGCGTCTCTGGTAAACCGAGGTGTCTCCATAGGAAACAGCGCTACATTTTCCCAATTGTAGTAAGTCCCCTGCGTATGAATGAGCTCTGTCCCAAGAGTGCATTCATAAGTCCAGTTTGTTTGTAAACCCAACAAAGTTAGCCTACGTACCCAACTAACACAATTAGCCGTGCAGTACTGCCCCATGCTCTGCCCAGTTGCTCAGTCATGTCCCAGTCTGTTGCAGGCCCATGGGCTGTAGCCCACCAGGCTCCTCTGTCAATCTGGTTTGGATTTTCCAGACGAGAACACTGGAGTGAGTTGACATTTCCTTCTCCAGGGTGTCTTCCTGACCCAGGCATTGAACCCATGTCTCCGGCTTTGCAGGCAGATTCTTTACCACTGAGCCACTGGGGAAGCTGCAGTACTGAACTCTAAGAGGTTTATGGTACTTTTTACACAAATAATACATCAAAAACAATGTATTAGATTGTTTATGATTAGATGTATTAATGATGTATTAATATATTAATTAATCATTAATGTGTTAATGATTAGATGTATTAATCTTAGAGTACAGTACCTTGAAAAGTACAGTAATAAAGAACAAGAGCTGGCTTACAGGGGCTGGCATTGAGTGAACAGGCAAGAAGAGTTACTGACTGGAGGAGGGAGCGGAGATGAGAGATGATGGAGCTGAAGGATTATCAGCCAAAGGAGATGAGGGGCAAGCTGAAAACTCACTCACACCTGTCTTTGATAGCACAGGTTCTAATTCCTTGCTGGATTCAATTCTGTCTACTCTCTTGAAAAAAAGGTCTAGTGATATCTGAATAGTTCTGTAAAAGCCACATCATCACTGCATTTATGCTTGCTTCCAAACATCCTGGGCTTGAAATAAAGGTACTGTACTGCTATGCTCTACACAGTACCGCACAATAAAGCACACAAAAGCACCACCGCCTGTAGGGGACGCACACGTGTGACAGGGTACGCCAGACACATGAACTAACTTACATGGCTGGACATGCAAGTGCATGTTTGCTTCTTTGAAAATTTGCAATTTGAAGGTTCATATGTAGGGGACTTACTGCTCTATGCTTCCCTTTTCTCAGGTATATAAACCCATACTCCTTAATGGTATCTTTCCCAAACTATTTAACTCTAACTTTGTAGTCACATCTGTTATTATTATGGTCATGTTTTTGTGTTTAAGGCATGAGTGCATGCGTGCTCAGTCGATATGTTCTGTCCAACTCTTCAGGCCCCCACGGACTGTAGACCACCAGGTTCCTCTGTCCATGGGATTTCCCAGGCAAGAATATTGGAGTGGGTTGCCATTTCCTTCTCCTGGGGATCTTCCCAATCCAGGGATCAAACCCGCATGTCCTGAGCTTCGTACACTGGCAGGCAGATTCTTTACCACTCCACCACCTGGGAAATCCGTTTAAGGCATAATTATGTTCATTTTAAAATGGCAGCCACATAGCTAGGTCAAAGGGTTTCTCTCCAATGTGCCAGCTTCAGGATTCAAGAGTGTGTAAATATGTTTTTGTGTGACCCAATGTGATGGGAAAGGAGTATAGAGGTGATCTAAATCTCTGATTCTCTCTTCCTCTTCTTCTGAGCTCCACCTCCACTGGCATTGAGAGAATTGGAAAAGGGGGCAAAGACAGTGAGTGCAGCCTCATTCTGTTAGTTCTTGATGCTTCCCTGGTTAACATAATAATCGGAAGGAAGGTAGATTATAATTATTATGAATATACTTCTTTGCTGAAAGTTTCCTCTCACAGTGGGAGCTTGACTCTATTAGTAGCAGGTTTGATTTTCTGTTCACTTATATCCTTTTGAGATTTACAGTCAACTTACAAGCCAGTAATCTGCATGAAAGTGTTAGTTGCTCAGTCTTTGTGATCCCATGCACTATAGACTGCTAGGCTCCTCTGTCCATGGAGTTCTCCAAACAAGAATACTGGAGAGGGTTGCCATTGCCTTCTCCAGGGCATCTTCCCTGACTCAGGGATTGAACCTGGGTCTCCTGTGTTGCAGGCAGATTCTTTATTATCTGAGCCACCAGGGAAGCCCAGTAATCTGCATGGTTGGGTGTTTGCCCCCAGTTGAGAGTCCAGTCATTCATTTTCAGAGACAAGTATTGTCTGTGATCAGGACTGGAGTTTTCCCCAGAGTAAACAGGAGGAACGGACAGGACACAGAATATGCAGAATGTTAATGAGGACACCTGACTATGGAATCTAATTTGGAGGGAGGAAAAGAGGTGTAAAGTTGTTAGGTTCAACAAAGGAAAATTCTGTTGATGCTGATAAATTATTCAAATTTGAGTTCTTTGCATGAAATTTTGAAAATTCTATTTTATAAGTAGTAAGTAAGATCAACTAACACTTTCACTTTTCAAGTAAGGTCTAGAATCTTGTTTGTCAAACTGTTGCTGGGGGCCCAGCATCACCTAGGAGCTTTTTATAAATGTAGAATTTCCAGATGAATCAGAATCTTTATTTTAGCAAGCTCTGCAGTTGACTCAAATACACATTAAGTCTGAGAAATACTGGTCTAGAATAGCGGTTCTCAACTCTGGTTGCATAATAAAATCACTGGAGGAGTTTTAAAAGAACTCCAGATTACAAGTGAGAAAGTCTTGGGAGGCAGCCCTGGCACTGATATTTTTTAAAACCAGAATTTGACCTTGACCGTGGCTGGTAAGTAAGGAGTCATCTTTCTGAAGACAGAAAGCGTCAAAGTGTTGGATGGCTCATCTACTTGGATTTTCAAGTTACTGAATTACCACATTCTAACCAAATCCAGCCAGTTGTGACCATGTGGAGATTGTTGATCTTGCTGTTGCTCTTGCTTGTTCTTGGTCAGTTGTGTCCAACTCTTTTGTGACCCCCATGGACTGTAGCCCACTGGGCTCCTCTGTCCGTGGGATTTCCCAGGCAAGAATACTGGAGTGGGTTGCCATTTCCTCCTCCAGGGGATCTTTCTGACCCAGGGATCAAACCCAAGTCTCTTGCATTTGGCAGGTGGATTCTTTACCACTGAGCTACCAGAGGAAGAACAGCCATGTGGAGATACAGATTGTCAGAGGCAAGAAATCTGCTTTTCATAAGAAATATGTTTTAAAATTGTGGTTAAAATGGCAAAGAAAAAATAGGCTCACTAGGAAATACACAGACAATAGTTTAGATTTTGACATGGAAAGAATAGAAGTTATGAACCTTCTGGAGTATCAGCACACCAAAGCTGTCTCTCTTTTCCAACAGCTGAGTCACTTTAAGTTTATAGTTACATAGAGTGGCAGTGAGTAAAATAGCTGAAGATTTTATAGGGGTCAGGATAGTCACATTGACTTTAGCATTTTCTTCACTCTGGATCCACAATGATCAGTGGTGATCAGGGGAAAATGTGGCAGAAATTAGAGGAATTCAAAGAAGACTCATGCTTCTGTCTTCAGTGGATGTAAAATTTTTCTCTGTGGCATTTATATATATATTTATGTTATATTAGCATAAATTATTACATAATATATTAACTTATTTACGTTAATATATATGTGCATATAAATTAATATAAGTAAGTGTTCATTTATATATTTGTTTGTATATGTTTGTGAGCTCCAGGCACATAAAACTGAATTATATACATGATATTAGAGGCCAAGTTTAAGTAGAATATGACTGCCTTCCAGCATTTAACAGACCAATGGCAACATAAATGTAAACAGGGGACAGTCCAAATTCCAAAAAAGAATGATCAATATTATCAAATGCCACATCAAGATGTCAAATAAAATGAGGACTTAAAATTGTGTAAGAAGTTCCAAATCAGAAGGTCAAAAGGATTTTCCTATAGTGATGCTAACTGAAACCACTCTGCAGTAGAGAGATGAATGGTGAGATGAGATTCTGGAGACAGGAATTATAGATTATACTTTCAGTGAGCAAAACTCTGAAAGGAAGGGGAGAAATAGAGCCAACAATGAGATGGGAAGACAATGAATGCTTGAAGGATGGCTTATTTTCTTAAAATTAGTTATTGAACCAACAGGGAAAGATAAGTTCGACCACAACCTTTCTGGCACCAGGCATCCGTTTTGTGGAAGATAATTATTCCATGGATGTGCAGGGAGGCAGGATAGTTTGGGGATGATTCAAATGCATTACATTTATTATGTACTTTACTTCTCATCTAATGCCACTGCTGATCTGACAGGAGGTACTGGTCCATGACTGCGGGGGTTGGGGACCCCCGAGTTAGACAACAGTGACTGACCAGATGTGCCCTGGATCCAGATGACAGATGAGGGGGTGAGCCTTAGAGAGGGTCCAGGCTCTTTCTTCTTCTGGGAAAAGGAAAAAGGGAAGGCTGAGCAGGGCTGCAACTAAATTATCTGGACGCAGAGAAGTACGTCAACAAGAGGCTTTTCTTGCCTCTGTCTGAGATGACATTTGACTTATTTTGTCACCACCCTAGTTTTCACCACCATTGCCTCTAACCTAGACTGTTGCAATTGTCTCATAACCATTCTGCTTGCTTTTAACTTCATCTCTCTTCTCTCTTTTCTCAATGCTGAATCCAGAGTAACAATAAAATTGAGCCTGATCACATGACCCCTCTGGACAAGACCCTCAAAATATTTTATTAACATAGTCAGAGTCCACATGGTGACCTATTTGATATGCCGGTGTTCTACCCCCACACCCACCCCTGGCTCACAGGAGCCATTTGCTTCTCTTCTTTGGTTCCCTGGCTCCAGCCATAGCGGTCTTTGTTCAGGCCTTCAGCTGTGCTTCACTATCACCCAGGACTTTGCACTTGATGTTCCCTCTCCCTGGAAAGCTCCTCCCAAGAATCATAGCTCAGCTTCTTCACTCCCCCAGACACTGCAATCACTGAGGCCTTTTCAGGACACTATGTCTAAAAATTCTTCAATGTTCCTCTGTTGACATTTTCTATCCCAATTGCCTGAATCACATTTTCAGTTTAGGCTAGCTACTCAAGGAGATCAGACCAGTCAATCCTAAAGAATATCAACCATGAATATTCATTGGAAGGACTGATGCTGAAGCTGAAGTTCCAATACTCTGGCCACCTGATGCGAAGAGCCAACTCATTAGAAAAGACCCTGATGCTGGGAAAGATTGAAGATAGGAGAAGAAGGGGACAACAGAAGATGAGATGATTGGATGGCACCCCAACTCAATGAAAATGAGTTTAGGCAAACTCCAGGAGATGGTGAAGGACAGGGAGGCCTGGCATGTTGCAGTCCATGAAGTCGCAAAGAGTTGGACATGAATTATAGACTGAGCAATAACGATGTGAACGATGTAACAAACAACTTGTTTTCCTAAAGTGCCTTGTGTTTTGTCCGACTCCACCATGAGAGTAAGGATTCTTATCTCTTACTCACGGGTCCATCCTCAGCTCCTACACTGGTGACTGGTATGGTTGGCACTCAGTACACATTTGTTGTGTGAATTGTGAATAGACAGTTGAGGGCTTGAGTTCCCTGGGGACAAGTTAAAGGTTGCCTGAAGTGTAGTGATGGTCATTTTAGGCTAGAAATGGACATTTTAGGTTAGAAATACACATACTTGTATAATGTCTCTCACCAAGTTTAATGCTCAGGAGCTGACAGTGAAGGATATAAGCTCCTTGACAATGTTAATCAGGATTGCCCAAGCACACATATGATGCAGACCACACATGCAAGCCATATATGTAATTTGAGTTTTTAATTTTTTCCAGCTTAATTGGGGTATGATTAACTAATAAAAATGTATATTTAAGGTGTACAATATGATGATTTGATATGTGTATGTATGTATACATACTCATATATACACATTGTGAATTAATTATCACAACCAATGTAGTTAATGTGATTTTACATTCTTGTTTTATACTAAGTCAGTGAATTCTGGTATGTATTTCATACATACAGCATATTTCAATTCAGAGTAGTCATATATCATGTGCCAAATATGGTTAGTGGCTGCCATTTCAGGTGATGTAGAGTTAGACAAATGTGGCATTGGAATTGGTTGGTTCTAACTGAAAGGTATGATATAGAGGCAACTAAGTATGAAAAGAAGACAGCCATTGGAATGACACAATAGAAAACCAACAGCACCAGTAGGCGGAATGAGTGGGACAGAAGGGAATTATGAAAGGAATTCCAAATTCTGGCAAAGGACAAGTCCATGAGATTAAAGCATGGGAGCCTGTGATCAGAGACTATCTGAAACATGAGATGGAAATGAAAGTTGTTATAGGACAAAAAGTACAATTGAGAAGCAACGATGGTCCAGGAGGATGAGAGGTGCCATGAACAAGATTGTTGCTGAGGTCCTCAGTGAATGTGGGTGGAGGCGACAGGCTTTCAAGTCTGTAGATGACAACAGTGGCGTCTGGAAGACTTCAGCACAGGATGAAATGAAAATCTTTTATAAGTGTTAATGTGGGTTCTAGAGGTGACTAACAGAATTCATCAACTTGACAGACGGGGAGTGATAAGAAAGGGCAGAGTGTAACAGTAGGGGAAATATTAGAATAGCATTGAAGACAATTAGCTGCAACAGTAAGGGTAGCCCAGATTGGAAGACCAAAGCATACCTGTCATTAAATCAGAAGATGGGACTATTTGATTATATCTCGATAAGGATATTCCCTGGCTGGCTGTGAAGGAGAATTTTTCCTCAAATAAGCTGGCACCGTCACACTACTTTAATCTTTTCACATCCTACAGTTCTTCCCAAGGGCAGAAGTACTCTCAAATAATGGCACTTAGATAGCCAAGATGAACTACTTAAGTCTGAGAAGCTTTATCAAGGCAACTCTCTTGTAGAATTCAGAGTATATTTATTATCCTTGATGTCACTTTTCATATTACCTCTTTCAGAAGCTTCTTTAAAGGGATAAAGCAGGCCCCAACTGAGTCCTGAGTCTCAGAAGAACTTGTCTGAGACTTTAAAGGAGAATCTTAATTCTTAAAGCTGTAAGGCAAGAAAGAAAAAAAGTCAGTACTTGCATGGGAATATCTTCTTTATTTGCCTAAGAAGACTGAACTAGTTGTGAAAGGAATCTTAAATTCTTCATTCAACTTGTTCATTATTCAATATTCATTCAACGAACATTTCCTAAATTTTAGCTAGTTATCAGGCTCACTGCAAGCTTTCACAGTGATGAAAAAGACAAAATCCCTCTCAACGAGATTCATAGTGAAGCCGGAGACTGACAATTAACTAGGGAATTAAAACAGAATGTGGAGGGACAGTCAAAGGGGTCCAGGGACGTGTGGGTTGTAGGTTCATAGAGACAGAACATCATCTCAACCACCATATGGCCCCCTCCCAAGTAACCAACACTGCAGAGCATGCACTGAGCATAAGAACGTAGAAGAGACCACCATACAGCACGTCAGCGCAGAAGGACTGCCTAACGCGCCTTTCTCATCTCTGTTTTTTGCCTAAAATCTCCTCTTCCTGTATTTAATCATGATGGTGTGATCACTCATCTAGAGCCAGACATCCTGGAGTGCAAAGTCAAGTGGGCCTTAGGAAGCATCACTATGAACAAAGCTAGTGGGGGTGATGGAATTCCAGTTGAGCTATTTCAAATCCTGGAAGATGATGCTGTGAAAGTGCTGCACTCAATATGCCAGCAAATTTGGAAAACTCAGCAATGGCCACAGAACTGGAAAAGGTCAGTTTTCATTCCAATTCCAAAGAATAGCAATGCCAAATAATGTTCAAAATACTGCACAATTGCACTCATCTCACACACTACAAAGTAATGATCAAAATTCTCCAAGCAAGGCTCCAATGGTACATGAACCAAGAACTTCCAGATGCTCAAACTGGATTTAGAAAAGGCAGAGGAACTGGAGATCAATTTGCCAACATCTGTTGGATCATCAAAAAAGAGAATTCCAGAAAAACATCTACTTCTGCTTTATTGACTACACCAAAGCCTTTGACTGTGTGGATCACAACAAACTGTGGGAAATTCTTAAAGAGATGGGAATACCAGACCACCTTATGTGACTCCCAAGAAATCTGTTTGCAGGTCAAAAGCAACAGCTAGAACTGGACATGAAACAACAGACTGGTTCCAAATGGGAAAGGAGTACATCAAGGCTGTATATTGTCACCCTGCTTATTTAACTTATATGCAGAGTACATCATGCGAAATGCCAGGCTGGATGAAGCACAAGCTGGAATCAAGATTGCCGGGAGAAATATCACTAACCTCAGATATGCAGATGACACCACCCTTATGGCAGAAAGTGAAGAGGAACTAAAGAGTCTCAATGAAAGTGAAAGAGGAGAGTGAAAAAGATGGCTTAAAACTCAACATTCAGAAAACTAAGATCATGGCATCTGGTCGCATCACTTCAATGCAAATAAATGGGGAAACGATGGAAACAGTGAGAGACTTTATTTTGGGGGGCTCCAAAATCAGTGCAGATGGTGACTGAAGCCATGAAATTTAAAGACGCTTGCTCCTTGGAAGGAAAGTTATGACCAAACTAGACAGCATATTAAAAAGCAGAGACATTACTTTGCCAACAAAGGTCTCTCTAGTCAAAGCTCTGGTTTTTCCAGTAGTCATGTATGGATGTGAGAGTTGGACCATAAAAAAGGCTGAGAGCTGAAGAATTGATGCTTTTGAACTATGGTGTTGGAAAAGCCTCTTGAGAGTCCCTTGGACTGCAAGGAGATCCAACCAGTCTATCCTAAAGGAAATCAGTCCTGAATGTTCATTGGAAGGACTGATGCTGAAGCTGAAACTCCAATACTTTGGCCACCTGTTGCAAAGAACTGACCCATTGGAAAAGACCCTGATTCTGGGAAAGATTGAAGGCAGGAAGAGAAGGGGATGACAGAGGAGGAATGGTTGGATGGCATCACTGACTCAGTGGACATGAGTTTGAGCAGGCTCGGGGAGTTGGTGATGACAGGGAGGCCTGGCCTGCTGCAGTCCACGGGGTCGCAAAGAGTCAGACACGACTGAGCAACTAAACTGACTGACTAAAAATTTCCTCTTCCTGTAGGAGTCATCACAACTCTGCCTCTAAAAAATTCTCAGATTCTCTCCTCCCTCATCCACATACCACCTCAAAATCCAATTTCACTCACACTCCTTTCAAGAAGACAACTCTCAACTAAGAGAAGGAGGTCTGCAGCTCTGCTGCACATTAGAAGCACCTCAGGAATGCTTGCAATGCCCTCTGCCCAGGGTCACCCCAGATCAATTAAAATAGAATCTCTGGGGGTGGTAGTCAGGCTCCAATATATATATGTTTAGCAGTTCCCCAGGTTCTTCCAATGTTCTGGCAAGGCTGAAAGCCACTGCCTTAGCATATTCACCAAGCCCAAACCTGTTGAAATTCAAACCATGTCTTCTTGTGCCTCAGGATGACTTCTGTAACAAACTCAAATTCATGGATCCCCCAAACAGTCCTGGTCATATATGTTGGTGTTCCAAGGTCAGATGAAGACAGAATCGTGCAGCTTTGAGACTAAGTGGAGTCAAAGCTGGTCTTGCAATTTCCGGTCTGGGCAGCAGTGGAGAATGTAAATGCAGCTAGTTACATATAATTCATAATATGTTTGTAACACCTAAGGGTGACTGGAGTACCTAACCAGAAAATACCCAGGTTGTTTTAGAAACTTAAGGTTGCTTGTTTTTTAAGAAGAATGCAATCAATTGTATTATATTTTTGAAATGAAACAATCAGAGTTCACAGAACGCTGTGGAAGAATTATCAACCCTAATGGAGTATGTTTCTGGATGATATTTAAATTGAGAGAATATCACAAAGTATTATGCTCTATTTGACTTCCCTGGTGGCTCAGATGGTAAAGCGTCTGTCTACAATGTGGGAGACCTGGGTTCGATCCCTGGGTTCAGAAGATCCCCTGGAGAAGGAAATGGCAACCCACTCCAGTACTATTGCCTGAAAAATCCCATGGATAGAGGAGCCTGGTAGGCTATAGTCCATGGGGTCGCAAAGAGTCGGACATGACTGGTGTCATAGACACTATGCTCTATTTGGGGAGAGATTGAGATCAGACTGTGAAGTAGACAGGTCATGTTCTCTTTTAAAAGATATCTTTTATTTTTCCACCTTCAACCCCACATTCTTTTAACCATTGAATCTTCAAATCTCAGTACTATTCTAAAAGGAATAATGCTTTCCCCCAAGCATTTTCATGTGGGAGCTTTAAAAAAAAGCTAAAGAAAAATAATTATTATTTTGTATTTGAGGAGCCCAAGTGAGTTCCACCCTTCCATCAGGATCTTACCAGCGTTCAGCAACACAAAACATGTTCCTCAAATTTCCTCACACTATAATTTTATGTACTTTTCTTTATTATTCTCCAAGATGTGTTAGAATTTCCACCATTTTTTTTTACAAATCTTTTATGCATTTCTTCCCAATAAAGTTGTAAAATAAAGCCACTCTGATGCTTCTATCCATGTGGGATTTTTGCACCCAGGGTGTAAATGTAGAGCTGTGAGTTTGGTTTTAGCAAACAATGTATGTGTCATACCTTGTAATTCTTTCGTGGCTTTGGTTTGACATTAAAATAGGAGAGGTAGCACACTCAGAGCTCCGTTACCTTTTACACCAGGCATGCAATGTTCTCCGAGAAGACGAATGACTGGATTCCATTCTGGTTATTAAAGTGAGGTTTATAATGCTGCTCAACAGAAGTGCATTTAATAGCATTTTCATTATATTCAAATCATTCCCAGAGTTATACACTTAAAAAGTAAATGAAGTGTAGTTCTGTAGAGAATTACTCCTGTGTGAATTCAGGCAAGGTAAGAATAGTATATTATTCTTAATGGAAAATCTTGAATACATATTTGAGCTATAAATACATGTAAAGATGAATGATATGTTTTCCAAGGGTATTTTACTGTGAAGTTAAAGGTGGTTAAGGCAAAAGTTTATAAAGAAATTTGAAAATTTCTTATGGAAAATGGGTGGCATACTCTTCAATTCCTGTAGCCTTATTGCAGCCCATCCCTCAAGTCGCTCCATTTGCTCCAGAAAACACCTGCTTTGTGTGTGGCTTGATGTTCACATGCTGAGTGATGGTATTTCTCCTGCTTCCCCAGGGACACATGTCATTTGGGCTCCCAGGAAGACTCTTCATGCATGTCTATGCATAATATTTTCTCTTACTTTTTGCTTTTGTTCTTTGGGACTAGGTAAAATCCTTCCACATAATCAGCCCTAAAAAGCTAGTAATCATGTAACATAAAGAATTAAGGCCCAATAAAGCTGGAGGAAAAAAAAAATACAATGTAAATAATAAAAAACAGGATAAAGAGAGAGAAAAGTTGTTTTGTTGTCTCCACAATATAAATTATGATATTGATCATCCAAAGATGGGAATTATATGAAAGAGGAGTGAATTTTGTAAATTTAAATAAAGGGATGATTAAAAGTTAACCTCAAATTGACAAATCATGTATATTTTTCTTGTTTTTACAATTTAAAAGTCACCTTTAATCATAAATAATAGGTAAAAGTATAACAAAATAAGACTTCATGGGATTACTTAATATCCAGTGGCAAAGTGTGTTGCTCTGTCTTATCTGTCAATTCCTTCTGCTTAGAATTATGGCAGCATATTTGTAAGTAAATTTCAGTTTGTAGAATTATATGAAAACTTCAGTATTTTTCATTCTGGCTTCTTGCATCAGTCATGTTAACCTGTATTGACTTATAATCTGGAAGAAATTAGATCAGGCCAAATAGAAGTGAGGCTGTTGGTCAGAAAACAAACTAAAAAAAGAATTGAAAATATGACCCACAACACTATTCTTTATAACAGCAATGCCCTCTACCACTAGTTGTTTATAACTGTGAAACCCGCAAGACTATAGAAAATGTGTTTTCCAAAGCTGAGTCTCTTAAGAAAGCTCATTGCAATTTTTATTTTGAAAAGAGACTCTATTATAGAATTGAGCCTGATGTACAAGGTGGTAAACACATGTTTGGTCAAGGAAAAATATTTACAGTAAAAGAGTACCTAAGTGTCAGGATTCAGTATTTAAAAATTACATTGAAATTAAGATGCATTTAAAGTTTTTCAGTCAAAAATTTAACAAATATATGATCTAAAATAACTTCAGCTTTATGTTAGTTTTTTCTTTAATTTTTAGAGCAATTTCAATGATATGCTCTAAAGTGCATCTAAAGCTATAGTTTAGGCCTATTTAGAAGAATGTCTTTGCCTTAATATTCTTCAGTATTATTTTTAGTATTATTTTTTATTCTGTTTATCCTAACAATTTTTTATACTACATTTGGGTTGTATATGATTGAACAAATATGAGCAGTTATAATCTGAATTTATGTTATTCTAACCCCATGAAAAACATGGATGAACTTTTGCTTAGGAATAAATTTTAGTTTTCTAATAAAAATATCAATATAATTTTGATAATTAGATCTTTTTTGGATAGCATTATTAACATTCAGACTATGAGATTACAATCATCCCTTGAACAACACAGATTTGACCTGGGAGGGTCCACCTATACTCAGATTCTTTTCAGTAGTAAATACTACATGATTCGTGGTTGATTGAATCCCTGGATGGCAAGATTGATTGATCCCAGACGTAGAGGAACCACATATTCAGAGGGCTGACTGTAAGTCATATGCAGGTTTTTGACTGCACAGAGGTTCAGCACCCCAATCCCTATGTTGGTAAACGGTCAACAGTAGTATTCCATTTCTTTCTTTTTTTAATAATCTTGGGTTTTCATTTTGTTCTTTGGTTGTTTGTTTTAGATTTCACATATAAGAGAGATCATATGGTATTTGTCTTTCTGTCTGACTTGTTTCCGTTAAGATGATGCCCTTTAGGTCCACGCATGTTGTCATAAATGACAAAGTTTCATTCTTTTCTATGGCTGAATGATATACCACAGTTTTTTTAATCCATTTGCCCATTGATGAACACTTAGGTTGTTTTCATGTCTTGACTATTGTAAATAATGCCGCAATGAATGTGCATTGGAGGTGCATATATCTTTTTAAGTCAGTCATTTTGCTTTCTTCAGATATACTAAAAAATGGAATTTCTGGATGGTTGTTCTATGTTTAATTTTTTTAAGAACATCCAAACTGTTTTTCATAGTGACTGCACCAATTTACATCTCCATCAACAGTACACTATGACTCCCTTTCTCCTTGTCCTCAACAACACTTGTTACTTCTTGTCTTTTTGATAAAAGCCATTCTAACAGGTGTGAGGTGATATCTCACACAAGACCTGAAACCATAAAACTCCTAGAAGAAAATATAAGTGGTAAGCTTCTGACATAGGTCTTGGTGATGATTTTTTTTCATCTAACATCAAAAACAAGAGCAAAAATCAATAAGTGGGATAATCTCAAACCAAAAGAACTTCTACACAGCAAAGGAAGGCATTTACAAAGTGAAAAGACTATCTACTAAATGGGAGAAAATGTTTGCAAGTCACATACCTGATATGCAATATCAGGCTAATATCCAAAATACATAAAGCACTCCTGCAACTCAATAACAAAACAAAAGAAAACAATTCAAATAAAAAATGGCAGAAGATCTAAATAGACTTTTTTCTCAAAGAAAGACAAACAGATGGCTGAAAGGTATATAAAAAGGTGCTCAACATTGTTAATCATCAGGGAAATATAAATCAAATCCATTTATTTCTAAGGCAAGTGATACTAGCAATTTTGAAAACTTCTTCAGATTCAAATTGCTAAAGTATGAATGTCTCATATGTGTTCATCTCATTATATTACAAATTTATTAGTTATACTTTGCATATTGATTAGAAACAATAAGGGTTATCTTTTGAGTCCAGTTTTAATGGTTTCATTGAAAAATACACTGAGAAAAGAAGGTATTCTATTGAATTTATTTAAAAGCTTTGGTTACTAAATCCTTTATATTTTTATGATATTAGAATTCTGTTCTATATCAAATGAAGCCATATACAATTTTTATTGCATGGTTAGCAGTAGCTAAAAGAAAAAATTAAATCACTTAAAAAAAAATTTATCCAAGACCTGGTGAATCAAGAAAACAACAACAACAACAAAAAAAAAAAAACCAGACTTTCAAAAGAGGTGGCAGCATATCATGCAAAGTAAATATAGTTACTGAAAAGATTTAGCATGCAATAGTAGGTTCCATTTGAATTTTTAAAATATATTCCTCTGGTTGTCCAATTGTACAAAGAAGCTGAAATCAATGCTGAGATTTACATCTCCATCCTCTCAGTACCCAGTTTGTCCGATAGAGCAATATGGCACTTTTTAAAAGTGCATCAATACTCAGTCCACCAGGGTTTAACATATCATTTGGGCTATGCAATGCATTATTCCCTAGGTTTGCAACAAGTTAATAATGCTGTTCCCAAAAAGTCCTCAACACTCATGGGAGGAATTTATGTGAGGGTATTCCCTGTATTTCAAAAGTCCACTTTATACCACTTCACTTTTACAAAAGATCTACATTAGTACCTGTTTGTAATAGCCAAACAAAATCCAGAAAGGATTTTCATCTTTACCAAAAAATCGGAAAAAGTGTAAATAGCATTCGGCATTCATCTTGTAGCAGCTGATGCAGGGCAGTAGATACCCCAAATCCTGAGAGTGACTCCTCCAATCTCCTTCCCAAGATACTGCACTCAGCATCTTAGTAACAACATCAAGCTGCCATAGCTTTGAGCTGCATCTGTGAGCATCTATGCTTTATCTTGATTTATTTGTGTCTCCTAGTAAGATGTGTCCTAAGGTAATTGCTTCTTTGCTTTATGCCATTTGGGCTTATAAAAGGCTTCATAGAAACACTACTTTCTGATAGTAGGGAAACCCATACTTAGAAAATCAAGTTGAATATGATTTTAGCTATATCATTTTACTGAGCTATTGCTTTTTGGGTTTGATAACTGCAAGACCTAGAAAATAGGGGTCACTTTTACATGGTATCTCATCTAATGTTAAAAACCATGTGGAGACCTGGAACTGTGTTGCATTTCATGCTGTCCTCTCTGGACTGATGGGGTCCAATTTAGTTTCAATGGAGTCAGTTGAAACTTTCAATGGAAAATTTTCAACCTAGTTAAATGAAAGACTGAACAATTAACTCTCAAGTAAATGTATATACGTATGTGTGTATGTATATATTTCTTAAACATTTTCTGATTAAATACATGTGAGTCTCAGTAATAGTGTAAGTACAAATTAAACAAAAAATTGTTTTCATCATTTTTCTCTATTGGTTCCCTAGTCCCTGCTGCTGCTGCTGCTAAGTCGCTTCAGTTGTGTAGCCTAACCCTAATTCTAACCCAGTTTGCATTTTAAAACCCTTCTTCCCTTGCAAGGATTTCACAAACAAGAATTAATCTGATGTATTAACTGGTGAAATTAATCAGGATCTTTTTCACTAAACCAGAACATGTGGTCATCCATTCATATCTATCTGTTGTTCAATTAGTTGCCTTGGAAATTTTAAGCACTTGATATACTTGGCAAAGATAATCATGACTTCCATCCTTCCACTGTGATTATCTGTAAACCAAGATGGGTTGAAGGGGTCTCGTATCTGGACTAACTTTAGACAGATTTCTTCCTGACAATATGCCCTTGACTCCCTTAGAAATTTCAGTTGAGAAACCTTGTGATTGCTCATTCTTTCTCTGCTCTTGTGAGATGGAAATCTTCTACAACCCAGAAATGTTTTGCTCAAAGACCTGGGAGTTACCTCTATGGAATCTAGTCATATAAGATAATGCACCTACTTCCCAGTCTCTGAGAAGGCAGCAGCCCAAGATTGTTCAGTTCAGTTCAGTTCAGTTTCTCAATAGTGTCTGACTCTTTGCGACCCCATGGACTGCAGCACGCCAGGCTTCCCTGTCCATCACCATCTCCCTGAGCTTGCTCAAACATGTCCATTGAGTCGGTGATGCCATCCAACCATCTCACCCTCTGTCGTCCCCTTCTCCTCCCGCCTTCATTCTTTCCAAGCATCAGGGTCTTTTCAAATGAGTCAGCTCTTCACATCAGGTAGCCAGAGTATTGGAGTTTCAGCTTCAGCATCAGTCCTTCCAATGAACACTCAGGACTGATCTCCTTCAGGATGGACTGGTTGGAACTCCTTGCAGTACAAGAGACTCTCAAGAGTCTTCTCCAACACCACAGTTCAAAAATATGTAAATCTATGGCTGATTCATATCAATGTATGACAAAACCCACTGAAATGTTGTGAAGTAATTAGCCTCCAACTAATAAAAAAAATAAATAAAAAAATTTAAAAAAAAAATCAATTCTTCAGCACTCAGCTTTCTTTATAGTGCAACTCTCACATCCATACATGACTACTGGAAAAAGCATAGCTTTGACTACATGGACCATTATTGCCAAAGTAATGTCTCTGCTTTGTAATATGCTATCTAGGTTGGTCATAGCTTTTTTTCTAAGGAGCAAGTGTCTTTAAATTTCATGGCTTCAGTCACCATCTGCAGTGATTTTAGAGCCCAAAAAAATAATTATTAACAAGATTCTTAACATGTGACAATTAGCAAACACAGGTGGCCTCGTCAGGTTGACCAGACTTCCCCCTAATGTCCTCTAGCACTTTTACATAAACTCACTCTGGCAATTAAAATTTCTTCTTCCATCCAGCAGAGTTGAGTTCAATCTCTCTTCTCCTATAAAAATCTTGAGTAGAAGACTTGACCTTATTGAAATAGTCTTGAATAAAGTCATCCTTGACACTTTTAACAAGTGTCCAATGCAGTTTTGCTTTTGCATCAGTTACTTAGTTTTTTCTCTCTCCTGTTTTTGCACTATTTACACATACATTGTTGCCTGTCTTTTTTATCTATCTCAATATTTTTGAAAAAATTTTAATAAGAACTGTGATTTGCAGGTTGCATCTCTTGAAACCAAACTAAATGAATGAATAAAAAATAAAGGGAAAAGAGAAATGAGGCAAGCTCCCAATGTGACTTTTGCAAAGGATACAGTATACATGTAAGAAGCTTATTAAATTATGAGTACTAATTTAATATTCTCATAGTCTAAAGGCGATGTGGAGGACAGAGGAGCCTGGCATGCTGCAGTCCATGGGGTATAAAGAGTTGGTCACAACTTAGGGAGTAAACAACAAGTCTAAAGGAGAGCTTACAAACTGGATGGTAGTAGGCTTGAGGACGGAGAAGGAAATGGCAACCCACTCCAGTGTTCTTGCCTGGAGAACCCCAGGGACAGTGGAGCCGGGTGGGCTGCCGTCTATGGGGTCGCACAGATTGGACACGACCGAAGCAGCTTAGCAGCAGCAGCAGCAGGCTTGAGGATAGATTTTATTTGACCCTCTCAGTGCACCAGAAACCAGACACATTTTCACATAGTGAAGTGAAGTAAACGTCTCTCAGTCGTGTCCAACTCTTTGTGAGCCCATGGTCTATACAGTCCATGGAATTCTCCAGGCCAGAAAAATGGAGTGGGTAGCCTAGCCCTTCTCCAGCAGATCTTCCCAACCCAGGAATTGAACTGGGATCACCTGCATTGCAAGTGGATTCTTTACCAATTGAGCTATCAGGGAAGCCCAATTTTGTTTCCCATAAATTTCACTTAAACTTTCAGGTTTCTAGCGTCTTAAGCAAGTTGTGTAATTTCCCAACCCTAGATATGCATTCCAGCAAGGCAGAGGAGTCAACTGAGGAAACAGAATAACAATAGCCTTCATTTAGAGGTAACTTATAAAAGATCTGGGGGTTCCCTGGTGGCTCAGGGCTTCCCAGGCGGCACTAGTGGTAAAGAACCCACCTGGCAATGCTGGAGACGTAAGCAAAGAGTCGGACGTGACTAAAACAACTTAGCACATAGCACTGGTGGCTGAGAAGGTAAAGAATCTCCCTGCAATGCGGGAGACCCAGGTTCAATGCTGGAGTCAGGAAGATCCCCTGGAAAAGGAAATGGCTAACCACTCCAGTATTTTTGCCTGGGGAATTTCATGACAGAGAAACCTGGGAAGCTATAGTCACAAATATTCGGACATGACTGAGCATCAAGCTGTATTGAGCATGTAATATATTCATTTCTGCCAAATACTTAAAGTAATAATTGACCTCTGATGAAATATTTTGAGTTTCTGGTTTCTAAGAAATATACACTTTATTTTTCTTGGCTTTTTAATATGTCAACAAAGCTAATAAGCTTTTAGACCACTCATATTTTATACAGAATTTTAAAGTGGTTTTCCTTTTTTACTAATTTTTTTCCATGTAACAAAATACATTTACTAGCATAATTTGTTATCATATCATTTTATTGATAATAACCCTTATGTTTTTATACATTTCCATTTCTCTTTTATTTTGAGATAAGAGTGACTAAGGTTAATTCTGGACTTAATACTTGTTGTTAAATAAGTAGTGAACACTTTAATAAACAAGACTGATTATAGTTGGTGTGTGTGTGTGCTGTTTTCATTAGAGGCAAGCTAAACCAGCATGTTTTTAGCTGGTTTCTTATTCCTTTCACAGAACACTGGCTTCAAGTCAAGGTTCCACCCATCATTAGTTGAATAAATTTAGACAAATCACTTAAGCCCACTCAGTCCTGTTTCCTCACAGTAAAATAAAGAGGCTGAACTACACACGCTCTGAATTTCCTCAAGTTCTAAAATAAGATCACATACTATGGAGATTATTGCCACATTGAATGTTCATGTATCCGGACAAGAGAGAGTTCTGAAGGGAGGCAAAGGCTTGGTGCAGGGCCTGTGGCCTGTATGCTCAGTCACTGGACCATGTCAGACTCTCAGCGACCCCGTGGACTGTAGTCCACCAGACTCCTCTGTCGGTGGAATTTTACAGGCAAGAATACTGGAGTGGAGTTGCCATTTCCTTCTGCAGGGACTCTTCCAGACCCAGGGATCTAACCCGCGTTTCCGTGTCTCCTGAATTGGCAGGCGGATTCTTTACCCCTAGGGTCACCTGGGAAACCCCCATGCCTGCTATGCTGCTAATACTTCAGCATGAAATATAAAGTTTACTGTTGGTTTTTTGGGCTTCCCTTGTAGCTCAGCTGGTAAAGAATCTGCCCACAATGAGGGAGACCCTGGTTCACTTACTGGGCCTTCCTGGGTTAGGAAGATCCTCTGGAGAAGGGATAGGCTACCCTCTCCAGTGTTCCTGGGCTTCCCTGGTGCCTCAGCTGGTAAAGAATCTGCCCACAATGCAGGAGACTTGGGTTCCATCCCTGGGTTCGTGAAGAGCCAGACACAGATTTTTTAATTACAGAATTTTTGCTACTGATTTTTTAAATTATGTTTAAGGTGTTTTTTTTTTTTTTATTCTGTATTTCTAAGAGCATTTATCATGGATAGAATCTGGTTTTAGTAAATGCATTTCTGCACTAAGATAATATTTTGTTAATGTAGCAAAATATATATTTCCTAATGTCAAATAATTTTTACATGTTTTAACTGGGATAAGGAGGAGGAGAAGGGGATGACAGAGAATGAGATGGTGGGATGGCATCACCGACTCGATGGACATGAGTTTGAGCAAGCTCCGGGAGTTGGTAATGGACAGGGAAGCCTGGCGTACTGCAGTCCATGGGGTCGCAAAGAGACAGACATGACTGAGCAACTGAACTGAACTGGGATAAATGCTATATAATATAATTAGGTTTTACAAATGTGATTTGCTGGCTTATATTCATTAACATTCTAATATTGACAGTTTTTACACTTACATTTTTCTTGACCTTGGAACATAAATTTTCTTTTTCCTACTGTTTTTGGTATAAAAGTTATACAAGGATTATAAGGCAAGTTGCAGGTGTGTGTGTATTTGTGTGTGTGTGTGTGTTTATTCATAATCACTGGATAAATGCTACAACAGTGATGATTATATGTTATTCATATTTTAAGGTTCAAATCACCTGTTTGAGCTATCACTAGAATTTGAGTGATTTATCTTAGTTCACCAATTTTTCAATGGTTATAAATATATTCTTGTTTTTTATTAAATTCTGACTCAATTTGTATAAGCTGTAGTATCATCTTTAGAGAACTACTGCCCAAAACTTTTTTTCTTCTAACTAAAGTATAATTGACTTACTATCTTAGTTTCAGGTAAACACCACTGTGATTTGATATTTTTAAAGGTTACACTCAATATAAAGTTATTATAAAATGTTGGCTATATTTCCTGTGCTGTACATTATATCCTTGTATCTTATACCTACTAGTTTGTACCTCTTAATCCTCTTCCCTTATATTGTTGCTCCCTACCAGCCTTGATCCCTCTGGTTTATTTGCTTTATTTTTTAGATTCCACCTATAAATGAAAACATAAAGTGTTTGTCTTTCTCTATCTGATTTATTCTATTAAGCATAATACCCTTCATGTCCAACCATGTTGTTGGAAATGGCAAAGATTTCATTATTTATGGCTCAGTAGCATTCCATTATGTAATGTATACCCATCTGTTGATGGGCAGTTAGGTTTCTTCCGTATCTGGGCTCTGTGAGAGACCTCATTATTACCATAAGGGCTGAAATAATTCAGAGGTAGTCACATTTTCTATCACATTCTCACTTACCTGTCAGTATTTGTAAGTACAGAAGGTGGAGGAATAATGGAAAGCAACAGTGGATTTTCTAAGGTTAATTCACTGGTGACTCCAACTGAAGCTGGATACCTTCTATTTTTTACCAAAGTAAATAAACAGGCTTCAGTATCTGGTCTGCAGCCAGTGATTTGGTGAATGTGTGTTTGCCCTTCCTGACAAGTCTTGAAACCACAATAGAAGGTGTTTGGCGTTTATACCTGGCAAGTCCAACAGTACACTTCCATTCACTGTGCTGTCTCAGGTTCCCATTGATCCGTGACTATATCCACAGCTTAGTCTGAAAGAAACTGAAGTGTTTTCATCACTGAAATAATATGAAACCAAATCATTCCATTGATGATAACATATTGCTAGATCATAAAGAACAAAGAGGGGAGAAGTGAATCCCATGAAAATATTGGATCTTAATATATTTTCTGTGCAGAGAAGAGGGTTACAATAATCTAGAATGATCTGGGTGTTACTTTTATACTATAGAGGAAGATATGCCACTATCACTTTAAAAGACATACATCTCTTGTTAGACCTTTTTGGATTTTAGAAGAAATAAACCCTAAAGTTAAGCATATTACACATGATATGACATGTGGTCTAAAGTGCTGTACTTTGATTTGAACACAGAACAAGGAAAAAGCAAATGTACCTATATGATTCACACTTGAATGTGAGCAGTTTGCACATTTGGACCTTATCATTGAACCAACAGGATTGGTTGATGTGTGTTTGATGGACAGACTATTGTATGCAAGTTTTGCCAGGGACTTATATCTGAACCCTAGTGACTGTACATAGGTTTGTGTGGTCAAAACTATGGTTTTTTCCAGTAGCCATGTGCAGATGTGAGAGCTGAACCATGAAGAATTGATGCTTTTGAATTGTGGTGTTGGAGAAGACTCTTGAGAGTCCCTTGGACTACAAGGAAATCAAACCAGTCAATCCTAAAGGAAGTCAGTCCTGAATATTCGTGGGAAGGACTGATGCTGAAGATGAAGCTCCAATACTTTGGCCACCTCATATAAAGAGTCAACTTATTTATACAACCCTTTTAGGACCCAAAAGTTTCACAGAAGTTTCCATTTTAACTCCCCATCTTGCAATTGAGAGCGCTCATGCCTTTTCTTTCCCCTGCTTGGGTTTTAAAATCCACTAATCACTTTCTGTATCACTGCCCTTCTCCACCAAGACAGGATTACCTGCCCTCCTCATCAAGTTGGGAACCCACCGTTCTTGCTCGATGACCTCTTCACTACTGATAACTCTCACTTCCCTTTCTTTCTGGCAAGCATGTGTTGTCATTGACGTTTAGTCGCTAAGTCATGTCAGACTCTTTTGCGACCCCATAGACTATGGGGCTCCTCTGTCTGTAGGATTTTCCAGGCAAGAATACTGGGGTGGGTTGCCATTTCCTTCTCCAGGGGATCTTCCTGACCAAGGGATCAAACCCATGTCTTCTTTTTGGCAGGTGGATTCTTTACCACTGAGCCTCCAAGGAAGCTCCTCTGGCAAGTATTGTTGCTGTTCAGTCACTAAGTCAAGTCAACTCTTTGCGACCCCGTGGACTGCAGCATGCCAGGCTCAAACTCATGTCCATTGAGTCGATGATGCCATCTAACCATCTGATCCTCTGCTGCTTCTTCTCCTCTGCCTTCAATCTTTCCCAGCATCAGGGTCTTTTCAATGAGTCAGCTCTTAACATCAGGTGGCCAAAGTATTGGAGCTTCAGCATCAATCTTTCCAGTGAATATTCAGGGCTGATCTCCTTTAAGATTAAGTGGTTTGGTTTCCTTGCTGTCCAAGGGACTCTGAAGAGTCTTCTTCGGGACTACAATTGAAAAGCATCAGTTCTTTGGTGCTCAGCTTTCTTTATGGTCCAGCTGTCACATCTGTACATGACTACTGGAAAAAACCATAACTGACTATACAGAACTTTGTTGGCAAAGTGATGTCTCTGCTTTTTACTATGCTCTCTAGCTTTGTAATAGCTTTTCTTCCAAGAAGAAAGCGTACTTTAATGTCATGGCTTCAGTCACCATCTGCAGTGATTTTGGAGCTCAAGAAAATAAAGTCTCTCACTGTTTCCATTGTTTCCCCATCTATTTGCCATGAAGGGATGGGACCAGATGCCATTATATTAGTTTTTTGAATGCTGAGTTTTAAACCAGCGTTTGCACTCTTCTCTTTCACCCTCAAGAGACATGAAAATATTTTTTATCAAATTAATATTTAGTTAGCTTTTGTAGGTATTTTATAGAATTGTTTGAATGTTGTGCTGTTCAGCTGTGAGATGACTCATGTCTTTCCAGCACATCAGACCTTTTTAATACTCATCTATATTTTATTTGCATTACTAAAGGTTACATGTAGAATTCATAAAGCTACACAGTGATGCTGTGTCTAGATCTAAGGTATAGTACATATAATCACGGTGATTATAATAAAACATTCTGATTATATAACATTCTATGTAACATCCCATTATATAACATTCTGATTTTAATGCAGAGCTTAATATGACTTAATAATAAATTTTAAATTACCAATTTAAATGCATTTAGAAATCAGGAGTCTATTGTCAAATCTTATGACTCTATTCAAAAACAAAGTATAACAGGATTACTTAGTTGTAGCATATTTTCTTAAAACTAAAATTGTAGGCACTGTTTATCTAGAGTTTGAAAAGTACTGTTTAGTGCATCTACCCTCAAATGCATGCTTAGTTGCTTCAGTTGTGTCCAGCTCTTCATGACCCCATGGACTGTAGACCACCAGGGTCCTCTGTCCATGGGATTTTCCAGGCAAGAATACTGGAGTGGGTTGCCATTTCGTTCTTCACAATCTCAAATAACATAGTTATTTTGGCATATTGCTGTTATAAATTATTCCTTATAATTTATTATAAGAGACCTGGAGCTTTAGAGGCTATAGTATAACTGCTATGTAAAATCTGTAATACTCAAGTACACAAAATAGATGTAAACGCACACATATTAGAAAGGCTAAATGAAGGTCTCTTAGAGATTTTTTTTCTTAAAATGATGTTTCCTGGAACTGTCTTGAAAACAAGATTCTAAACACATTAACCATGATTGGACAGTTTACAGAAGCACTAATAGTGAAGGGCAAATAAAGTGCCTTTTCTTTTCTAACTAAATATTAAGTTAGCTCAACTTCAGCGTTGCCTGAGTTGCAATATGCATTATAGAATACAGAGCTAATTGCCTTAGTGTTTCAACCCTCCAAGCAGTGCAGATGTTATGCAAATGTTTTAGTGCTCATTTTCAGAAAGTAAACAATTGTGGTAAATTTTGCAAGGGTATTTTCTTTTTTCGCATTAGCACTAAACTTCCTAAAATTGTTGTTAGCTACAATGTTAGTGCTCAAATAAATTGAAATTTTTGTGGGGCAAAAACCTGTCAGATATGGAAGTAAAATGGATCTTTTTTTTTTCTAATTGTGAAATCCTATTATATTAGAAAGCAATGATGGAGTTAAATAGAACAATTAGTATCACATAGGCACCCTAATTTGATGAAACACGTTATTGGTATCCACAGACAAGAAGAACCCACTCCAGTATTCTTGCTTGGGAAATTCCATGGACAGAGGAGCCTGGTGGGCTACAGTCCATGGGGTTGCAAGAGTTGGACATGACTTAGCAGCTAAACCACCACCACCATCATCTTTAATAAGTATATAATACACACAGGTTTATTTCTTCACATGAAAATTATACTTAGAAAGCTTTTAAGATTTTTCATAATCCTGTGTTTATTTTGTGTTGACAACAAAGATGAATTTAGGAAAAATTTCCATTATTACTAAATTCTCATAAGGATGACTTTGGAATTCAGTAGCAAACTAATTTGTAATCATTTGTAAGTATATCATCCATGTGGCTTAGAAATCTGAATCTTAACCATGTATAAAAATTCCTCTCCTAGGAAGGTAGTGTCAATATTTCTTGATGGTGGGAATTTGATGGGGTTTCCTATTGCTGCTATAACAAATGACGACAAGCTTGAAGGCTTAAACTCATTATTTTAGGTTTCTGCAGCTCAAAAATTCCAAATTCAAGATGTCAGAGGGCCCAGTGCTCCTTCTGAAGTCTCTAGGGGATGTTCTGTTTCCTTGTCTTTCCCCAGTTTCTAGAGGTCGACTGCGTTCCTTGACTTCCAGCTCATTCCTCCCTCCTCAAAGCCAGCAAAATAAATCTTCAGAGCCCTCTCTCGTTTCTGTCCTTTGCTTCCATTGTCACACCTCATTTTCCCCCTCACCCATTTCCTTAGGAGGATTACATTGGGCCCATCCAGGTCATCCAGAATATTCTCCCTATCCCAAGAAACTTAGGGACTTCCCTGATGGTCCAGTGACTAAGACTCCATGCTCTCAATGTGAGGGGCCCAGATTCAATCCCTGGTCAGGGCACTAGATCCCACAGACCACAACTAAATGATCCTGCCTGCCACAGTGAAGACAGGAGATCCCATGTGCTGCGAGCAAGACCTGGTGCAGTCAAATAACAAATAATACGCTTTAAAAATAAACAGCTAAATGAATATTATTAGGAGATTTAGCTTAGGCATGTCTGCAAAATCTCTTTTCCATGTATAGCGGGTAGCCTCCGAAAGATTTGTCTACCTGGAACTTCAGAATATGACTTTATTTGGAATGAAGATCTTTGTAGATGTAATTAAAGATCCCAAAATGAGATCATTGAAGATGAGAGTGAGCTCTAATTCCAGTGAGGAGAATCCTTATAAATGATGGAGAAGTATTCATTAGACCCAAAGAGTGGAAGGGGGTGGGATAAACTCTCCCTTGGAGACTCCAGAGGATTCAACCCTGCTAGCATCTTCATTTCAGACTCTGATCACCTTACCCATAAGAGAATACGTTTCTGTTGTTCAGAGCCCCGCAGGTTGATCATTATTATGGAAGTCCTAGGAAGCTAATATACCATTTAAGGTTACATAACACAGGATCTGGGGATTACAGGATGTGTATATTTTTCAAGGAGCATTGTTCTGTGTACCACAAAGTACAAATACCCTACCAAATTTGAGAAATTGCACTTGCGTTCTGATGTGTTATGTTGTCCTGTTTCTGTCTCATCAGCAGAGATGGATGCTTAAAAACAAGGTCTTCGCATCTCCTTTCTTGGGTGATAATGATGTGATTGATATTCAAACGCAACTAGTTTCCAGTAAAGAATGTTATTCCCTATGAAACAGTTTTCTAAAGGGCTGATGATGACAAAAGTTTGGTGAGATCACACTGGAAGATACATATTCTGAAATCTTTGTGTACTGGCTCTATAATATAGAAATATTTACCATTCTCTTTGGACTGGTCCTTAACTGCAAGAACAGTGAAATTCATGGAAAGTAGTTTATTAACTGAAATTCTCTGAACAAGACAAGCCCCAGTATCATTTCCATGTTTTCTTTATGAGCTTGGATTGATTTAAGCAAAAGTCAGGCTTAACTATTTCTCCGTTTGTTTTCCAGAAGTTAATAGCTGCATCTAAAAGGCCTGAACTTTAATTTGGCAGTGAGTTATTATGAAATCTTCCACAGGACTCCACAGTGTTAGGTTTTTTTGTTCACAATTTCACTTTATTAAAAGTCTTAATAGTAATTATAAATCTCTGTTAAATCTAAGCAGAGATCTTTTCCGTACTAGACAAAGATATTTATTGACTAGTAGATCAAATAGAATGGATTTGAAATACTATCAATAGCAAAATTACAGTTGTTATTTTATGTGTTGAATTTGAATAACCACAAATCAACAGTAAAAAATTACAGACGTCCTTTGCAAAAGATGCTTAAACACTGGTTTATCCAGTTTGCCAATAGTTCACTACAGGTGTTTCCAATTTAATCAGACATCTTTTCACAACTACCAATTAAGTCTTTTTGTTGGGTTTACAAGATAATAGCTAAAGGCAAACCACTCCTGTAGGTATTCACGTCCCCACTTACGTCTTCAAACAATAATGACATATATACATGGAAAATAAAATATGCTTTCTCACTGCTTAATGTTGGACAATACAAGGTAATTCAAACAGACATATTTAAGCACAGTTAAGTAATAAATACCACATACAGACATAGCCTGAGAATTAAGCATTTAATACTTGTGACTATAATTTCTTGCTGCCTTGAATTTCTTTTCAGAAGAGACATGAAGTATAAGAGTTTTCTGTAGATTCTATTTATAGTTGCCTGTTACAAGAACATATGGAATGTTATGACTAATTGAACTTAATTGAATTACAAGGGGCTCACTGTTTCTCAGAAATGTCATTATCTTTTGGGCATGTAGTAATAGATAACCAGCAAGAGAGTCATGAAAGCATTCTGCCAAGACCAAATACTGCCTCTACTTCAAATAATACTGATTTTTTGGAAGAGAGGTCATCTTGTGATGTAGAACCAAAAATATTAGATTACTTTAAAAATGAATGAAATAGACAAAATCTATGATGTTATTTTAGTTTTTCTGTGATTTAGGACAGAAATTTCCAGAAGTACAGAAATATTTATACTACATTAAATCTCTTCTGAATATTGCAATGTTTTCCTTTTAAAAATCACATGAATCAAATACCATGCATATCGCTAGATCACTGGACTACATGCAGATGTTTTGATATGTTCGCAGAAGTATAAACCTCTAGGTACTCACAAGGCTCAGTAGTACATACTTACTACTGTGTGTACAATAGTATATATTTGATCACTTAAATGTTTTCCCCTGTATTGTTATTCCAATGTGGATGACCTAATTTTCCTTGATTGAAATAAAGTGTCACTAATTACAGAGCAACTTCTTAAAAATACATCTAAAAAAAAAAAAAATACATCTAGATGTATGCATCTTTTAAGCTAATAAAAGTCATCATCAAGGAAGAAGTTGATCCATGCTTGCTCATATAATTATTAATAAGTTAAAATTAGATACAAGTAACACCTAGTATATTACTCTGCAAAAATGCAGTGTAAGAAAAGTGAGTTTACATAGAATTTCTTATTTTACCGACATTATTTTTTAAGACACTTCCTTTTGTTAAAAAAAGGAAAAACACATTTTTATTTTGTAATGGAATATAGCCGATGTTGTGATAGTTTCAGGTCAACAGGGAAGGGACTCAGCCATACACATGCATGTCTCCATTCTCCACCAAACCCCGCTCCCATCCAGGCTGCCACATAACATGGAGCAGAGTTCCCCGTGCCCCACAGTATGCCCTTATTGGTTATCCACTTTAAATATAGCAGAGTGCACATACCCATCCCAAACTCCCTAACTATCCCTTCCCCTCATCTTTCCCAAAACCAACCATAAGTTCACTGAGATGCTTTCTTTTGAATATTACAAATATAAGGGAGTAAAAGTAAAATAAAAGAAGCATGGAAACAAGATTCCCAGAGGAAGAGGAGGAAAAAATAAAAGGAAGGCTAGAAAGATGACAGAAGGTAGAGTCATTAACAAGAAAAGCAAGAAGAAAATAATTCCTGAACCAACAGTGAGTGGCTGTGCCGTGCTGACTCACTCAGTTCGTGTCCGGCTCTTTGGCAACACATGGACTTTAGCCCGCCAGGCTCCTCTGTCCATGGGGATTCTCCAGGCAAGAATACTGGAGTGGGTTGCCATGCCCTCCTCCAGGGGATCTTCCCAACCCAGGGATGGAACCCAGGTTTCCTGCATTGCAGGCAGTTTCTTTACCATCTGTGCCACCAGGGAAGCCCTCATCCATTATTGGGTGTTTTTAAATACCTGTTTAATTATACAAATATCGCCTTACTTTCTCCCTTACTTTGCTAGGGCTGCTGTAACAGAGTATGACAATCTGAGTGGCCTGAAAAGAGAAATTGATTTTCTCATAATTCTGGAGGCTAGAAGTCTAAGATCAAAATATCAGCAGGGTTGGTTCCTTCTGTTTCAGATCCCTCTTCTTGGCCTGTTGATGGCTGTGTTCTGCCTATGTCTTTACATCTTCTGTCTATATCCGTATGTGTCCAGATTTCCTTTTCCTGTGAGGATACCAGTCATATTGGATTAGGAACCATCCTAATGGCTTCATTTTAACTTAATTACCTCTTTAAAGATCCTATCTCCAGAAATTATGGGCTTCCCTGGTGGCTCAGAGGTTAAAGTGTCTGCCTGCAATGTGGGAGACCTGGGTTCAATCCCTGAGTCGGGAAGATCCCCTGGAGAAGAAAATGGCAACCCACTCCAGTATTTTTGCCTGGAGAATCCCATGGATGCAGGAGCCTGGTGGGTTCATGGGGTCGCAAAGAGTCGGACATGACTGAGTGACTTCACTTCCACTTTTTTCACTTTTCTCTAGAAAAGTTTACATTCTGAGATACTAAGGGTTAATACTTCAACATATGAATTTGGGGAGAGACAGAATTCAATTCATTTATATTTTCCCTGAAATCATGTAGGATGGCATAATGCATAATATTAATAATGTGTATTAAAAGTGTAACATAAAGATTTAATCCAATTATTTGGATAGTTTCAGAATGAAAAAGCCATACTGATTACTTAAAAATAATAACAATTAACTCACAAGTTCTAAATCAGTTAAAAACATGATGTGGTTTTTTGTTGTTGTTTTTTTCTTAATAACTTCCCTCTCTTCCAGTTTTCTCTGTTGTCATGGTTTAAAGTCACAGGAAGTGCATGGAATAACAACAAGTTTACACATTTGTTGTTAAGTAAAACCTTTGTAAGAGTCACTGCAGACCTTTAGCAAATTATTGCTGAGCTGTGGCATTACAGGCACTGGGAAAAATTCAATCATTTTCTGCTATATTCAGTTAGAAAAAAAAGAAACCCTAAAATATGATTCCTGAATAGACTTTCTTGAAAGAATACCATCATATATAATAGTGTTATTGTTTGGCATTATTTCCTACAGAGAATTGGTTTGGATAGAAATAATATGAGCTAAAATACGAAGATTTTTCAATGATATTCCTTGTTGTTAAATGAACAGCATTATGTCATGTTTATAAAGTACTAAAAACACTTAAAAATATCTAATGCTACTGCTGCTGCTAAGTCACTTCAGTTGTGTCCGACTCTGTGCGACCCCATAGACGGCAGCCCACCAGGCTCCTCCATCCCTGGGATTCTCCAGTCAAGAACACTGGAGTGGGGTGCCATTTCCTTCTCCAAAAAATACCTAATACCTTTAAATAATTATCATTTCTGTGAATAGAAGACAAGATATTATGGCATATTTTAATTACTATGAGTGAATCACTTAACAGACTTATGTAGATCATTTCTAATAAGTGTTAAAAGAATAATAAAACCATAATTTACCTTTGTCATCGACAAATAAGACAAATGATCAGCCTTAGTATAAGTTTATTTTCTTATTTTCTGTATTACATGATTCAAACATCTTGCAAAGCTTTTCAGAATCATAAAAAGCAACTAATCGATTAATTGATAAACTCGAATTTCAGATTTGTGGAGAGCTGAGATCATGTAACCCAAAAAACCCACTTTTTTTTTTAACTGGAGGATAGTTGCTTCACCATGTGTTATTTTCTGCTGTCGAGCAACATGAATCAGCTGTAAGTATACATATATCCTCTCCCTCCCAAGCCTCCCTCCACCACTTTTATTTTCAAATGAAGAAACCAAGGACTATACGGGTTGACTCCCTGATCAGTAATAGAAGAGGTGCCATGAAAGACAGAAATGGGAATTTTATATAGCTCACCGTTTCTAAGAGTTTATGCATAAAAAGATACGAGAAAGTCAAAGTGAAAGTCTCTCAGTCATGTCCGAATCTTTTTGTGACACCATGGACTATACAGTCCATGGAATTCTCCAAACCAGAATACTGGAGTGGGTAGCCATTCCCTTCACTACGGGATCTTTCCAACCCAGGGATCGAACCCAGGTCTCCTACACTGCAGGCAGTTATGTTACACATTAAATAAGCAAACATAATCATGGCAAAATGAGCAACTGCCATAAATAAGCCATTTTAAATAATATGTATTCTGTTTGTAAGAACATGAATGGAACATGTGAACACAATTTTTGTCAAACAAACCAAAATCTCATTTCTAAACTATTTTCTAAATTTCGGGGGTAGTGTATCACAGCATACTTTTTAATGCTGTCTCAGCTACTAAAGAAGTAAATGGCAAAATGCAGAGATTTTAATAGTTTAATCCAGCTTTACATTTGAAAGATATCACATTATATGGTTTATCAAAGATCAGTGTATTGAAAACTCTCAGGATTGGAAGAAATCATTCAGGTCATCTAGTTACTCCCCACCCAGTTGCTGACAAGTTTCTCAGTGACTGAACTGCAAAAAGACCATTTGGGTTTTATTTTTCCTTATGACATGTATATGGGCGGCAAATAGTTGTTTGAATTTTGGAAAGATTAAATTAACTTCATCCAAAATGCCTTTCAACTTTGTTTCAGAATTCACTTAGAAACTCCTGAAATAAAATACATAGGAACTCCTTACTATCTTAACTCTTCTAGTTGCCATAACAACTTCTGAAAATTTCCCAAAAGTCTATGTCTGCTATGACAAATCTGCTCGTTCTTGCAAGAGCAAACATTTGAATTGTGTGAGTCTAAGTGAGAGTCTGCTGGGTGAGCTACCTCCGGATCTCAACTGTACCCTAATGGGATCGAGTCTTCTATTCCTGGGTGTGAATTATCATTTGTATAGGCTCCTCATTTTTAAGTTAAAAAGAAAGTCTTATACAGACTATAAAATCCTGGGGGGAAAGTAGATGAGCCAAAGAAGCCTAGGAAAAAATTCAATAATAGAAACTTTGGTATCAAAATTTATTGAGAGAGGTATGGTGCTGAGCTTAGTCATGCAGTCATGTCCAACTCTCTGTGACCCCAGTTACTATAGCCTGCTAGGGTTCTCTGTCCATAGGATTCCCCAGGCAAGAATACTGGAGTAAGATTGCCATTTCCTACTCCAGGGTATCTTCTCGAAACAGGAAGGGAATCCGTGTCACCTGTGTTTCCTGCAATGCAGGTGGATTTTTTTATCACCCAGCCACTAGGGGAGCCCGAGAGGTGTATGTATGCCTAAAAACCATAAGCTCCACCATGCAGGATACTTGAGCACTGTGTAATATTTCTGAAGTACCAGATGAACATTGTTGCAGAAGATTGAGAAGCCATAGGCAGGGTGTTTGCCAAGGAGCATCTTGCTGATAGAGCAGAAAGTGTTGGAGGATAGAAAAAGAAGATAAAACAAAGTGAGATGATTGAAAGGACTGAGCCACAGAGCAACTTTCAAATGACTTGGGAGATTGTAGTATAGTCCATGACTGTAATTTGAAGATCACACATGAAGCAACTTATTTAGAATATAATACTACATCATACTTTCCTGGTAACAAGTTAGCTACATTGCAGATAGTCTAATTTGATGGAAAGGTCTGTTTGGAAACAAATGTCGCCTTTTCTGATCATTTCAGAAGATTAAAAGTAGTGGCACCTTCAGTGCTCAAGCATAGTCTCATCCTTGCTCTAGTATAGAAATTGTGAAGATAGAAGTTAAACCTTTGTTAGTATCACACTCCCAAAACTCCAGACCCTTAAATTAATGTTGAGAGGGTACTTCCTGTTATAGAGTATTCAAATCATAAAGCCTAAATGAGAAAGGAGATTATTTAACATTAGAGAAATTTGTAGCACAATAGGAAAATCTTACAAGTAGCATTCTTTGATAATATGTAACTCTTCATGAACTTATTGATTTGGGGAGGAGTTCCCAATCAATGGAGGGGCTTCCCAGGTGGCTCAGTGGTAAGGAATCTGTGTGCCAATGCAGGAGATGCAAGCTCATTCCCTGGGTCAGAAAGATCCTCTGGAGAAGGAAATGGCAACCTACTCCAATATTCTTGCCTAGAAAATCCTATGGACAGAAGAAGCCTGGTGGGCTACATTCCATAGGGTCAAAAAGAATCGGATACAACTAAGCATCCACTGATTTATGGAGGTGATAAATGAATTGTTTGCCTCCTAATACATGATTGTTGAAACCTTTGGGACCAGATTGTCTTACAACCATCCCAGCATATTCTATAAGCAGTGTCTGCTTCAGGGTACTGATAGAGATGATATGGATTCAATGAAGGATTCACAAAAGAGTTTTGGCATCGAGGAGACATTCAAGATTGAAAATTTCACAGCAAAATGCAGAGAATGGGAGAAAAATGTTTTTACCATTTTCTTGCTGATTTCCAAGTTGTTTGGGTATAGTCTGACTGCTTCACTCTCAAAGGATTAAATATATCTTATATTAATATCTTCTGGAAAGGCCAGGACTTAGTGAACAGTGAAAATGTGGCAGAACTGTCAGATCTGATAATAAAGCACTCCCTCCTAATGTATTCATTTTCATGCTCATCACTGATCGGAGGAAGAGGAAGATAAGTAGCTATGAATACTAGATGCCAAAAATTTAGCTGAAATTTTGGGTTATGCAAAAATGATCTTGTTAGTGAGCACAATTATAATATGAGCAGATGTGTCATATTAAAAAAAAATACACTGTAATGACAAGTTGGTCTTCTATCAGGGTTCTCTGAGTTATCATAGTCAAGTATATGGGTTTCTTGGGTTTGGTCATGGATGAACCTTCAGTCAGCACTGTTGACCCACCTCCCTCACTGGAATGAACTTTAACCAGCTGCCTGTACACACAGCTACTGATTCCTTCAGCTCTGCCCTCTCAATGACTTATTTTGCTAAGTTGCTTCAGTCCTGTCTGACTCTTTGCACCCCTATGGACTATCACCCTCCAGGCTTCTCTGTCCATGCGATTCTCAGGGCAAGAATACTGGAGTGGGCTGCCATTTTCTTCTCCAGGGGATCTTCCTGATACAGGAATTGAATTCATGTCTTCTGTGTCTCCTGCTTTGGCAGGAAGGTTCTTTACCACTAGCGCCACCTGGGAAGCCATGTACTCTCATTACCAAGCCTCATTTAAACAACCCCTCTATCGATAAGGGGCAGTTTTGCTCCCTGTTATTTGAATTCCTTATCTGTTCTTATCATGATATTTTGATTTTTAATAACAGATTTGAATGACCATCCATCACAGTTTATGACTGTTGTCCCTATGTAATTTTAATATCATACCACTTACATTCAAAACATGGAGTTTATGTCTTAAAATACATAGTTATTACAGTTATAGCATATATTTGTTGCAGCTTAGAGAAAAAATGGATTTGTGCTTGATACTGTGTACAGGATCATGTTATGCAAAAAATAATAACCATCAAAGTCCGTTAATTGAAAAATAATAGTTTAAGTTGTGTTCTACAACTCCTCTGTGGGTTTTTATATAGGTATTTCACAATGTTCTCAAGATATGTGAAGAAATTTGGCATTTTGTATGGACTGGAATGGAGAAGGAAATGGCAACCCACTCCAGTATTCTTACCTGGGAAATCCCATGGACAGAGAAGCCTGGTAGGCTATAGTTCATGGGGTCACAAAGAGTCCAACATGACTGAGCAAACACACACACATGTACAGACTGGAAATGTGTTATTTTTCCTATTTAAGTGAATGGTATATAAAAGCTCACTATCTAAAAATTCATCATCCAGTCTATTTTCAGGAACTGATTAATTATAATAAATGAGGAATATTTGGGCTACCATTTGGTAAGGAGGTGAACAATAGATTGAAAGAGTATTCATTGATTTTTATATATTTCACAGAGCATTACTGAGTTTGTTTTGTTCATAGAAACAAGGTACAATAGGGAGAAAGTCTAATCCTTCTAATCCACTATTTCTGACTCAGAAGTAAAATCACCGGTCAGCATCCTTAGATGAAATTGAGGAATGAATTGTGTTTATATATCATCAAATTAGAGCAGTGTTTGTATTTATCTGATTTGTGTTACATACTATTTTCTCTTTTAATTACAAAACCAACAAGGGCAAATTTATTAATCTTCTTGGAAAGAAAATTATTTTGTTTGTTTTTTAATCTGGCATAGATTAACAAGTCTACTTGTATGTCTAACAGAGAGATAATTGTTATAAAAATATAATGAGTTATCAAGATTAGTATTATTTCACTACCATCATACGCTGACACAGCTTTCACTTAAGTGCACAGAATAAATGAATAGATCTCTTCTGTGAGAAAGATTCAGCTGGGCTTTTATTTGATCATTCTGTTGCCTGTAATAAACCAGGGCTTATTCAAATAGAGTGAGCCAGCTCTTCTCTTTAAAGCTGAATTAGGAAGCATTTGAACAGTGGGTGAAAGCTTCGAGATTGCATCTAGCATGCGCTGCCTCCATTGGTGGGAAAAAAACTAATGCCAATTGAGGACATAGATAAGGAAGAGCTGGATGACTCTGAGAAATTAACAATGCTTCTTCCTTTTTCTTTAAAGTGGAGATTTGAATTTTCTTTGTAACAGTATTCACATTTGAGATTGAGCATATAAATGTTGAATTTTTTCAAATTTCATAAATATTTAACTGAGGGAATAATAAAGAAGTATACTCATCACACTAAACAAGAATACAACTGATGCTTGATAGGGGCCAAGTCTCGAGAAGTTATGGCCAATTTGTGATCCAATTTATCATTCATTTCTCTTCACTTGAAGTGGATATGTATGTAGATCATAGATATGTATCAGTTCGGTTCAGTCCAGTTACTCAGTCATGTCGGACTCTTTGCCACCCCATGGACTGCAGTACGCCAGGCCTCCCTGTCCGTCACCAACTCCTAGGGCTTACTCAAACTCATGTCCATTGAGTCAGTGATGCCATCCAACCATTCATCCTCTGTCGTCCCCTTCTCTTCCTGCCTTCAGTCTTTCCCAGCATCAGGGTCTTTTCTAGTGAGTCAGTTCTTTGCATCAGGTGGCTAAAGTATTGTAGTTTCAACTTCAGCATCAGTCCTTCCAATGAGTATTCAGGACTGATTTCCTTTAGGATAGACTGGTTGGATCTCCTTGCAGTCCAAGGGACTCTCAAGAGTCTTCTCCAACACCACAGTTCAAAAGCACCAATTCTTCAGCACTCAGCTTTCTTTATAGTCCAACTCTCACATCCATGCATGACTACTAGAAAAACCATACCTTTGACCAGATGGATCTTTGTTGGCAAAGTAATGTTTCTGCTTTTTAATATGCTGTCTAGAGTAATCATAGCTTTCCTTCCAAGGAGCAATCATCTTTTAATTTCATGGCTACAGTCACCATCTGCAGTGATTTTGGAGCCGAAAAAATAAAGTTTCTCACTGTTTCCATTGTTTCCCCATCTATTTGCCATGAAATGATTGGACTGGATGTCATGATAGCAAGGAATTATCTTTAATATTAAAATATAAAACATCCAATATATTCTTAAAATATAGCCTATACCTAAGCTATATTTTTTTTCTTTGACAAGAATTGATGACTCGTCTATTAGAACAAATCAAATTCTGGCAGGGAGTGCCACTCATACATGATTACCAATATGCTGTCTTCCCACTAAACCAGTATGCTAACATTCACCAAATAGATTTAGTGATCATGCATTTCAAGTTTTGAATTGAAACTTGATGAGTCCAAATAATTCATTACAGAGTACAAATGGTGATAACAAACCACCGTTTCCTCTATTTCTTTATAACTATTTTCCTTTAAGCAATAAACCTATTTAGAAGAAAAGGCAATTTACAAGAGTCTGGGTAAACTCCGGGAGTTGGTGATGGACAGGGAGGCATGGCGTGCTGCGGTTCATGGGTCAGACATGGGTCAGACATGGGTCGCAAAGAGTCAGACACGACTGAGCAACTAAACTGAACTGAATCAATTTTTAAAAGTCATGAGGAAGGTATTTAATCTGTTCACGTAAATCTATAAAACAGAGAAGAGATAAAATATTAATTTTATGGTGTTCTGTTTTCTAAACTTGAACTTATTGGGGCTTCCTAAGTGGATCAGTGGTAAAGAATCCTTCTGTCAATGCAGGAGACATGGATGGGATTCCTGGATCCAGAAGATCCCCTGGAGAAGGAAACAGCAACAGACTCCTTGCCTGGGAAACCCCATGGACAGAGGAGCCTGCTGGGCTACATGTAGTCCATGGGATCACAAAAGAGTCGGGCATGACTTAGCAATTAAACAACAACATATATATGTGTCACTTCACTTATTCAATTATTTGTTCAATTATTCATATAGCTTGTCAGTCAATATCTGGTGACCGCTTCCACGTGTTAGCTATGGTGCTATGTTGTTGTTCAGTTGCTCTGTTCTGTCCAACTCTTTGCAACCGCATGGACGGCAGCATGCCAGGCTTTCCTGTCCTTCACCATCTCCTGGAGCTTACCCAAACTCATGTCCGTTGAGTCAGCGATGCCATCCAACCACCTCATCCTCTGTCGGCCCCTTCCCCTCCTGCCTTCAATCTTTCCCAGTATCAGGGCCTTTTCCAATGAGTCAATTCTTCACATCAGGTAGCCAAAGCTTTGGAGTTTCAGCTTTAGCATCAGTCCTTCCAAAGAATGTTCAGGACTGATTTCCTTTAGGATTGACTGGTTTGATCTCCTTGCAGTCCAAAGGACTCTCAAGAGTCTTCAACACCACTAGTGAAGTAGAACATGTTTAAACATGTTCTTAATGGTCACATATAGTTCATTTTTTTTATAAATTGCTACTTGGGGCTGTTTTCAACTAAAGGCAGAAACTTGCAAATAACTTATAAAAATACTTTTCATATTTACCGCTTGTTAATGCGTGCATTTTGCACATTTTCTTTCCCAGTTTGTAGTTTTCCTTTCAATTTTGTTTGTGATGTTTTTGACGTTCACCTTCTCGGGTATGTCACCATATCTACTGGCTCTTTCTTTTATACACTCAAAAGCTGGTTATTTTACATTTGGTACTGTACCTAGAAATCCTGTACCATCACTATAGCATATAACCATCTACATTTTCTTTTTATGTTTTGGGTTGTTTTTTTTTTCCTTCACATTTTAAGTCTTTGGTCTCACTGAAACTTATGTTGGCATAAGACATGCAGTAGGGTCTCTTTCTCACTCTAATGATTAGCCAGGCAATCCAGCACTATTTGGCAAAAAGCAAAGAAGAACTAAAGAAACTCTTGATGAAAGTGAAAGAGCAGAGTGAAAAAGTTGGCTTAAAACTCAACATTCAGAAAACTAAGATCATGGCATCTGGTCCCATCACTTCATGGGAAATAGATGGGGAAACAACGGAAACAGTGAGACCCTTTATTTTCTTGGGCTCCACAATCACTGCAGATGGTGACTGCAGCCATGAAATTAAAAGACACTTACTCCTTGGAAGGAAAGCTATGATCTATCTAGAGAGCATATGTAAAAGCTAAGACATTACTTTGCCAACAAAGGTCCATTTAGTCAAAGCTATGGTTTTTCTAGTAGTCATATATGGATGTGAGTGTTGGACTATAAAGAAAGCTGATCTTTGAAGAATTGATGCTTTTGAACTGTGGTGTTGGAGAAGACTCTTGAGAGTCTCTTGAACTGCAAGGAGATCCAATCAGTCCATCCTAAAGGAGAGCAGTCTTGGGTGTTCATTGGAAGGACTGATGTTGAACCTGAAACTCCAATACTTTGCGCACCTGATGTGAAGAACTGACTCATTTGAAAAGACCCTGATGCTGGGAAAGACTGAAGTCAGGAGGAGAAGGGGACGACAGAGGATGAGATGGCTGGATGGCATCACCAACTCCATGACCATGAGTCTGAGCAAGCTCCAGGAGTTGGTGATGGACAGGGAAGCCTGGCAGGCTGCCATCCAGGCGGTCACAAGGAGTCCGACATGACTGAGTGACTGAACTGAACTGAAACAGGCACAGCTTTGCCCTTAATTTTTTGAAAGAGGATTCAGGGGAAAAAAAAAAAAAAAGGCAGCCGTGTGTTTCTGAGTGATTCCATGGGCGCTGCACACTGGCTCTGCAGCGAGACTTGCCTGGCAAGAGCCCCCCGACTTCGCCCCCCGCCCCGTACACACACACACAAGAGTCCCAAGACTCTGGGGCTATGCATGGTGACATAAACGTAAAGTATACTACATGCTTGATCTTTTGAATTTACCAGACTTGGGCAATGTAACAAATAGGCGATCTCAATATAGGTACTCAACATAGATTCTAATATAGAGGTGAACTCAGAGTAGGCAAGTACCAATTTCCCCATCATCAGCTCAACATGGGTCCCATTGGGCTAAAGTCAAGATGTGAGCTGGGCTGTTTCTTTCTGGAAACTTTAGGGCAGGAGCTATTTCTTTGTTCTTTCCAGTTGTTGGCAATGAGATCTCCATTTCCTCCGTGGCTGAAGTCATTTCTCATCTTCCAGAATCCACCCACATTCCTTGGCTCATGGCTCTTTCCACTTCAAAGCAAATAATAGAGTCAAATCCTTCTCTTGTCCATCTCTCCTGTCCCTTCCATTACCATATCTCTCTGACCAACCCTCTTGCTTTCCTCTACCATTTTTCAGGATCAAAGTGATTATGTTGGGCTCACTTGGGTGAGTATAATGTGCCAATCTTAAAGTCAGATGACTATCAGCTTTAACCATCTGCAATCTTAATTCCCTTCAACCATGATGCAAAATGTATTAATAGATTTCAGAGGTTAGATCATGATATTGATATCTTTGCAGAGCCATTGTTCCACCTATCACAATATTTCTGTTCATTTCAGCATATATATTTTAGGCAGATACAACTGTTTACTAATTCTTGAACCTAAAAATTCTTCTGGGAATTGACAAAACTTATTTCAAAATAGTCCCTCCTAATTTCATTGTAGACTGTTCTCCAATATATGAAGTGATTCTGTTTTGTTAATTATTTTGTGTCAATAATTACTTTTTGTATTTAAAATGACTTTTCAGAGCTTCTTCTATTGGTATTGACCTTGAAGTAGTATTTACTGGATTATATTTTATAGTACTATCCTACAACCTATTCATAAAACATTTTATCTTTATACTTATTACTGGAATGAAGTTCACGGTTCACATATTGCTGAAGCCTGGGTTGTAGAATGTTGAGCATTACTTTTTCAGTAATTTATGAATTTTTAAAATTTATTTTCAGCAGTACATGAGCTGTGAACTTCCAGATGTTCAAGCTAGTTTTAGAAAAGGCAGAGAAACCAGAGACCAAATTGCCAACATCCTCTGGATCATCGAAAAAGCAAGAGAGTTCCAGAAAAACATCTATTTCTGCTTTATTGACTATGCCAAAGCCTTTGACTGTGTGGATCACAATAAACTGTGGAAAATTCTGAAAGAGATGGGAATGCCAGACCATCTAACCTGTCTCTTGAGAAACCTGTATGCAGGTCAGGAAGCAACAGTTAGAACTGGACATGGAACAACAGACTGGTTCCAAATAGGAAAAGGAGTACGTCAAGGCTGTATATTGTCACCCTGCTAATTTAACTTATATGCAGAGGACATCATGAGAAATGCTGGGCTGGAAGAAGCACAAGCTGCAATCAAGATTGCCAGGAGAAATGTCACTAACCTCAGATATGCAGACAACGCTACCCTTATGGCAGAAAGTGAGGAAGAACTAAAAAGCCTCTTGATGAAAGTGAAGGAGGAGAGTGAGAAAGTTGGCTTAAAGCTCAACATTAATAATACTAAGATCATGGCATCTGGTCCCATCACTTCATGGGAAATAGATGGGGAAACATTGGAAACAGTGAGAAACTATTTTTGGGGGGCTCCAAAATCGCTGCAGATGGTGATTGAAGCCATGAAATTAAAAGACGCTTACTAGACAGCATATTAAAAAGCAGAGACATTACTTTGCCAACAAATGTCCATCTAGTTAAGGTTATGGTTTTTCCAGTGGTCGTGTATGGATGTGAGAGTTGGACTGAGAAGAAAGCTGAGCACGGAAGAATCGATGCCTTTGAACTGTGGTGTTGGAGAAGACTCTTGAGAGTCCCTTGGACTGCAAGGAGATCCAACCAGTCCATCCTAAAGGAGAGCAGTCCTGGGTTTTCGTTGGAAGGACTGATGATGAAGCTGAAACTCCAATACTTTGGCCACTGCATGTGAAGAGTTGACTCATTTGAAAAGACCGTGATGCTGGGAAAGATTGAGGGCGGGAGGAGAAGGGGACGACAGAGGATGGCTGGTTGGCATCACTGAATCAATGGACATGGGTTTGGGTAAACTCTGGAAGTTGGTGATGGACAGGGAGGCCTGGCATGCTGTGATTCATGGGGTCGCAAAGAGTCGGACACGACTGAGCGACTGAACTGAACTGAACTAGAATGAATTTGTCATCATAACCTTTATTAATACTTATACTTTTAGTCTTCTTTATAATATCAGATATTTAGAGTTTCTCTTTCACTTTACCATTATTTTTCATTAGTAATTAATTATTCAACATCATATGAACCCCCTCAAAGAGACTGAAAACAGCACCTTCTATTAACAACATATATATATATATATCTTATATATATATACACACACATATATATATATGTATCTTTATCATAGAAGTATTTTCTACCTTCCTTATGGAGCTTCTAGAAAACCACTTACCTTAAAGCTATTCTTACTTGAGGTGGAGACATTTTGACAGGGTTTAATCAGTGCAGTGATATGACTAAAGAATGTTCTCAGAATCTTGACCTTGTGGAGAAGGAATGGTGTGGCTCCATCTACTGTTTGGAGATAAGACAGTTTGCTATTGCCGTAGTCCAGCTGAAAAGTATGAAAGGATTCAATAAACCTTCTGAGGTCAAGGTAGGAGGAGTTAATGACTTCATTCATGATAAACGGGAAGAAAAAGAGTCAAAGATGATTTTCAGGTTAGTGCCTAACTCACTGATGATGAGTCCTCATATATAAGGTAAGAGGAAAAGCAGGTTTTGGGGGGTTGGATAAATTCATTTGGGGACATACCCCGGTTGTGTTATGAATGAGAAATAAAAGAGTCAAGATATGAATTTGAGACTCTATGAATTCAGTCCTTAAAAGCAATTAATATTACTCAGGAGGAACAAACAGAGGAAGAAAAGAATAAACAGAGAATATTGCAGAACACTAATATTTAAAGTATGGGTGGAAAAGAGAGAATATAAGAAAGCATATGCAGTATAAATGCTCAGGATGGCATTTTATAGTGGAGGCATAAACAAATTCCAAAAGAGAGGATCTTCTTTCTGTCAGATAGTTCAGATAGGTCAAGTAATTTGAAAACTGAAATGTAACTGTAGGAGTTAGTAAAGCTCAGGAACTAGTAGATTTTATAATCCATAGGAGAAGGTCTTAGAAAGTTTAAGTAACATACTCAAGGTCACAGAGCCAATAAATCAGGGAATATAATTTTAGTGAACATTATTGAATCTTTTTAGTGAATATTATTATTGAAACTTTATCTTTGGACTTTACTTTCACCACCAGACACATCCACAACTGGGCACCTCTTCCACATTCCTTTATTCCTTTATTCCTTCCGGAGCTATTTGTCCACCCTTCTCCAGTAGCATATTGGACCCCTACTGACCTGGAGGATTCATTTTTCAGTGTCATATCTTTTTCCCTTTTCATACTGTTACAGTAAACAAATAAACAACCAAATGAACAAAAGTAAGGCAGGGAAGTAATAAGTATTTATTAGTTCTTGTGGGAAGACTTTTCTAAACTTGAAAGCTTTAGAAGGAAACTAGAGAAAAAAAGATATATTTTCATAAAAATTGATAACATTCACATATGAAACAATAATAGCAACCTAAGAAGAAACATAGATTCTTTAAATGATATATTTATACCATCTAAATTTTAATTTAAAATGTACTAAGCTCCCACCAACTTTTCTTTAAAACATCTATGATGACTCAGAAACACCAAATCTCACAAGAACACTGAAAACTACAAAACATTGCAATAATCTGAGAGGAAGTACAAGACCTACGGGGCTGAATTGAGAATCACAATTGGCAGCTGACATGAGCTTTGCCAATTGGAGCAGATGGTATGAATATGATTTGGTTCTGTGCCACAACCTCCCCCTGGTAAGAGATCAGAATCAATGCCAACAAAAAACTTGGAAACTGCCCTCCTACTGCATAGATATAAGATTTTCTGAGGATCATAGTCTACCTGCTTTCCAGTTGCTGCTCCGTCTCAAGTACCACTCATTATGCATAATGTAAGATTTTTCACGGAAGAATGAAAACAGACACTAGAATTGATTGATTGTATCCTGTGAGGTGTTGAACCAGCATGTTGTGCTTCAAGCTGTACCTTAGTGGGGATTAGAGTTTTTTCCTGAATTCCTTTAGCCTAGTGACAGAAAAAGATGTCATAGGTTTTTCTGAGACTATTGTACTTCAATCAAGCAGTATTATACTATGTAAATATCTCCTAGCCCAGAAAATGGATCTAGCGATCTCAATCTATTGTATACAAATGGAGAAGCTCAGGTTTGCTTGTTTTTTTTTCTTCCCTCCTAAACTGGGTGGTGTGAGAGCTTTCTGTTTAGAACACAACAAATGCTATAAACAGTCTTATGCTAAAACAGTCTTCCTTACCCCATTGGATTGAGCCACACAAAACTCCGCCAAATTGCCGCTTGAATATAAAAACGTAAGGCTTCCGTCCAGCAATCCTTTGCTGATGCTATCTAAGTGTACCCAGTGGACAGTGAGTAAACACAGGGTAAGCCATAACATTTTTTTTTTTCTAGAAGCACTAAATGTGCTAGACAACTCTTCATTCCAAGACAAGTAAACAGGATCAAAAACCTACGAGACTCAAAAACAAAGAACAATAAATAAGGAATAAAGTGGTTTTAAGATTCAGAGAAAGATTTTGCCTACAAAATTTGTTTAGTTTTATGAAGTCATAAAATCAGTTATCCTCTATGATCACACAGTCTGGTTATTCCAAGTGTTATGAGCCATTATTGCCTCAGCGCCTGATTTTCATCACCAAGACCTCAAAACTCTGATTTCCTCTCCTTTCTTCCTCTAACTCCTTTTTTCAATTGTTACTTCTTTTCCAGTACAGACTCCAGGGTCTTTTCCATGAGCTTATTCTTGTGAATAACTTCAGCTCTTCTTTTCTTTATTTAAATTAATTTCTACTGGAGTATAGTTGATGTACAATGTTGTGCTAGTTTCCATTGTACTGTAAGGCGAAACAACGACACGTGCACACAACCCTCCTTTCGGATTTCCTTCCCACTGAGGTGGGAGCACTGACTTAGGTGGGAGCACTAACCACAGTTCCCCGAGCTGTAGGCAGGGTCTCCTTAGGTACCTAATTTGTACAAAGTATCCGTAGTGTGTACCTGTCAGTCCCAACCATCTCACCACCTCCTTTCCCCCCTGGTATCCATGTGTTTGTTCTCTCCATCTGTGTGTTTCTGCTTTGCAAATAAGATCACCTGTACCATTTTTCTAAATTCCACCTATATACATTAATATAGAATATCTGTTTTACTCTTTCTGACATATTTCACTCTGTATAACAGTCTCCAGGTCCACCCACTTCTCTACACATGACCCCATTTCATTCCTTTTTATGGCTAAGTAATGTTTCATTGTATATGTGTACCACACTTTCTTTATCCGCTCCACTGTTGATGGACATAATTTAGATTGTCTCCATGTCCTGGCTGTTATCAATAGTGCTGCTGTGAACACAGGTGTGCATTTATTTTTTTTGAATTATTATTTTCTCTGTGTATATGCCCCAGTGGTTAACCTCAGCTTTCTTTCTCACTCATTGTAGTGACCTGGAATAGGTTCAGAGTGGAATAGACCCAACAGCTGCATTTTTGAATCCTAAACTAGGTCTTCAGAATGATTTTACAAAAAGCTAATTGCAAAGGGCATAAAAATAAATCATATGTATCTTGTATCTACATTACATGTAAATATATCATATACGTGATCTTATACATGTACTACATGTATGTATGCATTTATTTTCATCCTGTTTTCTTTTTCTTGCTTCTTCCACACAATAGAGTGATGTTGTATGTATCTTCTCCACTCTTACATGTCTCTCAATTTCCCCTTCCCTCTTAGCACAGGACCTTGCTTTACAAATTAAATAGTGCCGATCAGATGGAAACACATTCCACTTTGTATCACCAAACTTAAAGATGATCACTAATGTTATGAGAATTTATTTATTCCTATAGTAGATGGCAAAGTGCCTTTCCTGTCCAAGGAATGGCACACAATATGAGCAGTGCCACAGCCAAGAGGAACTGGACATTTTAGATTATGGCCGTTAGCTGTTGTGGGGATGGGTGAATGTCACTAGCATCTGCTGGCTGGAAATCAGTGAAACAAGAAGTTCTAAAATGTTCAGGGAAGTCCCCTCATTGAAAACGTCTCATCTCCTGCCACACCTTTCAAATGTTTCTCTGGAATTCAAACATGTGTAAAAATCTGTTTCTAATGATGTGAGTGTGGAACATAGGTTTAGGTGTAGCCCATCATTTTTTGCAGCTGCGTAATCTGCTGAGCACTCCAGAGTGAAGCTACCATAAATATCAAGAGAAATTTTAATTTCTTATTTTAAATATGTATGTGTGTGTGTTTGCATGCTCAGTCACGTCCAACTCTTTGTGACCCCATGGACTGTAGCCCACGAGGCTCCTCTGTCCATGGGATTTCCCAGGTAAGAATACTGGAGTGCATTGCCATTTCCTTCTCCAAAGGATCTTCTGGACCCAGGGATTGAATCTGAGTCTCTTGCATCTCTTGCATTGGCAGGTGGAATCTTTACCACTGTGCCACCTGGGAAGCCCATAATAAATTTGTAGTGTGTCAGGAAATGATAAAGGCTATAGAAAAAACTAATGCAAAGTAAGGGGAGTGAGGATTCTAGATAGAGATTTGTAATTTAAATGGGTTGTCAGCATAGACCTAATTGAGAAAGTAACTTTTGATCTAATATTTGGGGAAGTGGTAGATTTAGCCATTTATTAATGAAAGGATGCTAATGAAGTTGATCCTAAAGGAAATGAGTCCTGAGTACTCATTGGAAGGACTGATGCTGAAGCTGAAACTCCAATACTTTGGCCACCTGAAGCAAAGAACTGACTCACTGGAAAAGACCCTGATGCCAGGAAAGATTGAAGGCAGGAGGAAAAGGGATGAGATGGTTGGATGGCATCACCGACTCCATGGACATGAGTTTGAGCAAGCTCCAGGAGCTGATGATGGACAAGGAAGCCTGGCATGCTGCAGTCCATGGGGTTGCAAAGAGTTGGACATAATTGAACTGAATTGAACTGAATGAAAGGATGTAAAAGAAGAAATAACTACTAATAACAACCTCACACCATGCCGTCTAATATCTAAGTGATGATAGTCGTGAATAGCTCTTATTCCTAGTATAGTTAATAGTATAGTCTTAGTGTGAAAGTAGCGCATGCCCTAAAAGAATCTTTACAATTAAACTATTTGTCACAAGAAAGATGATTTCTGTGCAAACATGAAAATGTTTAGTCTTTTACAGTGCTGTGCTTAGCCACTCAGTCCTGTCCAACTCTTGGTGACCCCATGGACTGCAGCCCTCCAGGCTCTTCTGTCCATGGGATTCTCCAGGAAAGAATACTGGAGTGGGTTGCTGTGCTCTCCTCTGGGGGATCTTCCCAACCCAGGGATGGAACCCAGGTCTCCCACGCTGCAGGCAGATACCTTACCATCAAGCCACCAGGGGAGCCCAAGATTATTGGAGTGGGTAGACTATCCATTCTCCAAGGGATCTTCCTAACCCAGAACTCACACTGGGGTCTCCTGCATTGCAGGAAGGTTCTTTACCAGCTGAGCCAATAGGGAAGCCCATATTTTACAGTAAAATATACCATAATAGTGAAAGTTGAGAATAATCAAAATATCCATTCAAAAATAAAATATTATAAGGGAACTATAATTTTTAATTCAAAGCTGTTTAATAAACTTTAAATAGAATATAAATGTTAAGCAACTTTCCTTTATAGTTAAGAGTTCGAAATTGTCTTAATGTAAAGAGCAATAATAAAATATTTCTAGATAGGCATTTAAAATTTAATTTATAAAGTAGCTATAAAGTATTCCTCTTTATTTTTCTTTTATATAGTTAGATATTTATATTCTATTCATATTTTTAAATTTAATTTTATGTTGTGTTTTATTATATAAGCATAATACATATATGACATTATTATGCATCATTGTACTTTAGTTCTTAAGTATGTAAGGACTGTGACTACCTGAAATCAAATGTTTATAGACACACAATTGAAATTTTCATTAATCAATGGGATTATTTCTATTGTAACATTTTTATTAAAAAGTAGAAGACTACTCATTCATTTAAATAATATATTTGCCAATTGCAGAAGATTGAGACTGCAGAATAAATCCAATATTTATAAAGATTAAATTTCAGATTAAATCTTTTTTTTTCAAGTTGACTGTGGATGTATTGAGTGGTGACGTAAAGAATGGGGAGATGGCACCCGTCTATGAAGCCTTACAAATGAGAAGTAGGAGAACCATCTGTTTTGGAGAAGATTGCATTTTACCCATCAATTAAATGTTTGTAAGCACTGCAAAACTTTCTCAAAGGATGTCTGTGCTCCTCATAGTACATGTCATTTATGAAGAAATCAAATATAACTATTCATAAAAGAAATGTGTGGATATGTACAATTTTGAATTTTTTTTTCTTAACAAGACCTCAAAATGAAGCATTGTTGAAAGAATAGCAAAATGCAAAAGGAAGAAATGTTTGATTGTCTATTATTTAATGGACCCCCAAGAGAGGTTACCAATTTGAATACTCTCTTTTATCATGGCAGCACAATTTTTAGTAAATAAATAAATAAGATAAAATTTTCTGTGAATCTTACAGGCTAATTAATGTTAATCTTAAGTAATCTAATTAATGTTCATTTTACAGTTTGCCTACCAATCTCAAACAAAGTTGCTTCTTTAAATATAAAAATAGTAGCAAATATATTTGTGATTGAGATGAAGCTGATTATTAACTCATGCTAATCAAAATTATTTTCTTTCAGAAGGAAAGTACATCTTTTTTATAGTAAGTGATATTTCTATTAATATTGTCTGTAGAACATCAAACCTCTGAAGGAAATGTCTCAAAATCCAATAGTTTGGCTTCTTATAGAATAAAATATGGACGTGACTGATTAAATTGTTCAACGTTCATTTACATATTTCACCATTAACTGGGGCTTCCCCAATGACTCAGTGGTAAAGAACTCAATCACTCTTAAGTTACTGAGAGTGGTATCCCACTGCATATGTTGTCTTTAAGTGGAGTTTAAATTTTTTTGTCTCCAAAATATTTATATTTTCCCAAATTATTCCAACATGACATTGTTATATTTTACTTGCTAATGTACAGTGTATACACTGTGTATTTAAGCAATATTCTTAAGCAGTCTTTTTGTTTTTTGCAATAGTGCACCATACTTAATAATACTAAACACAGATATGTTCTTCTTGATCATTTTATAATACTTTACCGTTTTACTTTTCAGTCACCCATTTTTTTTTAAGTATCTTTGATTAAACACACTTCATTATTTAATTTACTTAACCATTTCATTCACTTACCAAGTACAGCTCTTTTTGTAAAATATTTTCTAGGTATGAGAATAGTTGATGACACACCATTGCGTTATCTCAAAAAGTCTAGGATCTTCCAAATGAAGAGAACCCTTAAAAGGACAATGGAGGCAGTGTCTGGGTAATTGTGTAGCTTGGGCTTCACAAGCTCATGGTGAATTTAATGAGTTCCTTGTGCTTTTAACAATAAGAAAATTGAGCCATTGTGTATTTCCATAGGGGTTCATCTGTTTGGGCTGAAAAGCAGTTTAACAATGTTTAACACAGACTGTGACTTACATCTTAATCATATTTTTCATAGTCTTATCTATCTTAGCTATGATAATAGAATTTGTTGTCTAAACTGACTAAACCCATTAAAGAGTAGGCCTTTTTAACATGTAAATTTATTTTTTTACTGTTGGTTCCTCTTTATTTTTTAATTTTATTTTGAATAAAAATGGTACAAATTTAGATATTAGTAATGACATGTTGAGTGCTTTAAAAGAATTTTTGATGAATTCCAATTATTTTGTATATAGTAAATGAATATCAATTTGGGTGGTTGTTGTCCAGCCACACATGTTAACATTTTAAAAATATTTTGGAGAAAAATTTTTGATAAATTCTAATCATTCTGTATGCGATAAATGAATATTTATTTGAGGAAATGGCTTAAGTTTATATATTCAGTTCTTTGTCACTATAACATACTTCATTTACAAATAAGACAACACTCATATATTAATATTTGTACATAATTTAGGAAATACTTATGAAAGTTTATGTGAATTATGAAATTTGATATTCTTTTAAATAAATGTAAGATGATTTCAAGCTGGAACAAAGTATTTGGAGAGGGAGTTAGTATAAAAAAATAAGATTTTTTTATAGACTATTCAAGAAATAAATATCAGTATTTTACATTGTAAAGTGTTGGTCTTAATGTTATAAACTTGATCTAGACACTTCTTATTTACTTCACAGGAAATCTCTTTTTTGGATTGGCTTCACATATTAGTTATAAAAGTTTTCACTCCTTCAAATGTAACCTTCTAAATGAGAAATATTTATTAATAGGAAGGGAGTTCTGTGAATGGATGCTGAAAGAAGGTAGCTTTAAAATTAGATAAACTGGGCTGCCGTCTATGGGGTCACACAGAGTTGGACACGACTGACATGGCTTAGCAGCAGCAGCATGCAAATTTCAAGTAATTGATCAAAATTTTATTGGTTTTATGGATTGTTCATATAGTCTACAAGTGGCTAAGTAAAATGGGGGAAATCAATAATTTACTCAGTTGGCACTATTTCCTTCGGAAACAATTGCCTGGAGAATCCCCACAGACAGACGAGCCGAGTGGGTTACAGTCCGCAGGACTGCAAAGAGTCAGACACAAGTGAAGCGACTTACCACAAACACGTGCCTTTTGAAACAAGGGAAACGTTCAATAATTCAGTAAGTGGCCCTGATAATCTGCCACTTTCTACACAGTCATTATGTTGATTAATTAAAAGTGGACAGAAGTTCCACCAAAAGTGGGTTTAAAATGATTTAAACTTGCTAAATGTTTTGACGATACAATATTGGAAGATAAATAGATTCTAGACATCTGCTTACATCATTGTGCTGTTAACAGTGATGTATTGTGTACTTATATTTTTTCCCAGAAGGTAGATCTCATATTAAGTGTTTTTACCACATAAATAAGTGAAAAACAGTTATTTAATGAGACTATTCAAGACTGAAAAATTGCGGCAATTCAGGCATTTTTTTTTCACATCTAGTAAATGTATAAATGGGTATAATTTTGTGAAAAATTATTTGGTAATATGCCTAGAAGTTTGGGACTTCCCAAGCGACACAGTGGTAAAGAATTCACCTGCCAATTCAGGAGACACAGAAAACAAGGATTCGATCCCTGGGTTGGGAAGATCCCCTGGAGTAGGAAATGACAACCTACTGTAGTATTCTTGCCTGAAAAATTCCATGGACAGAGGAGCTGGCAGGCTACAGTCCTTGGGGTCTCAAAGAGTCAGACATGACCGAGCACACACATGCACACATGCTTTCAACTCAGTAGTTAAACTGCAAGGATGTTATCATGGTAGTGATGTGAAATGATATATGCCCAAGAGTAATTATTGCAGAATTATTTTGATAATAAAAAAACAGAAAGAATCTGATTTCCACAAAAAAATTGTTGAAATGAGCTTGTAGAAGACTTAATATAATGGGGAAACCCAGTATAATATTATTTAAATATTAGATATGTGTATTATATTTTTAAAATAAAAGAATAAAAGTGAGCTAGGTTTTTAAAAAACCAGGCAAATATTCATTTCTATTTAATGTTTTAAAAAGTTATCTGTCCCAAAAGCTCTCTGTGTTTCTGTAAAACCAGGATCGTAGCACTTGGTGTTGGAAACAGCAAGCAGAGTGTGCTGAGATTCAGATAATGAAATGATAGGCGTGGATGGGACAAAAGTTAGGAGCAGGTGGTGTCAGACCCAGGGTGGATGGGAGTGTAACACCTGGTCAGTGAGAACACAGTTACCAACACAGAGACACAGTATCTGGATAGAAATTTTAGGCATTGTCATAGACAAGCAGAACTGCGGTGTGTAGGGAGACAGGAGTTTAATCAGTGGTTTAAGGTTAAATAATGTGGGGCTTGTCCTCCAGACCCAAGACATAACATAAACATATTACTTAAACCAAAGTGTGATGGGATGGGCGTCACACTGTTCCTTGATGATTTCCCTGAGCTCCTTGTATCCTTCCACACGGACAGAGTGGGAGAGTAAGCATGTGGGGAGAGAAAACTAGAACTGAGGATGATTTTGTTCATCTCTCTTTTTTCCCTTCTCTCCTTCCTTTTTTTATTCTTCTAACTCTCTAGTCTTTTTTCTCTCCTTCCATCTTTTTTTCCTCTCTTCCCTTTTTCCTTCTACTTTTTAATATTATCTTCAAAATCAGTATGTTTTACACTTAGAGCACATATTAATTTGAACCGTCTACGTGTTACATGCTAAGAGACCTGTATACTCTATGTGGCATTTTTTTTCCTCCACTTGATAGCTCTTAGTCATGGTCCTGAAGAGGATTTAAAGCTATGCTTTGCTTTGGGCTTTGTTTTGTTTTCTATTCTTGGTGATGCCATGCAGCATGTGAGATCTTAGCTGCCCAACCAGGGATCAAACCGGTGCCCCCTGCATCAGAAGCTCAGAGTCTAAACCTCTGGACCACCAGGTAAGTCCTATGCTTTGCTTTTTAAAAGCTCCTCCATAAGATCCCATTTTATGGATGTTACAAATTGGACATAAATGGTTCTCAGTGCAAAAGGAAAAATTAAGGAAACATGCTACATTATAAATGAGATGAAATATTTCCACTTTATAGTTGAGGAAATTGAATTTCAGATAAGTTAAATAACCAGAAGGAAGTCACAGGACAGCTTAACAGATCAGTACACAATTCCTTCATTTTTACTTGAGAATTCAGATTGGAAATCCAAACAGATTGACTGATTTCAATCCTAACTAGAAAAAGTTTGATATAATCATCATCTATATTTCTAGTGGTGATTTATGAGCCATTATGTTATTCTGGCAATTACTACTTTCTCATAAATGTTAACAATATGAATGTCGGCAACGTAATATCTCTCTATATAATATCTATTTATATCTATATCAATATAATATAATATCTCACAATGTTAACAATATATTTCTTATGAAGTACAGTTATTTTCCTCAGAAATGCTTCAGATTTGGTTCTGATACATTTGGGTTAATTCATGTACTCAGCATTGAAAAATGAGAGTTGAAATAAATTATCTGCTAGAAATGCAAATTAAGTCCAAAATGTATGCTGAGAAATACACCCAACGCAGAATGATTAGATAAGCCACGCAGTGACGAGGATCAAGCGAGCTGCAGTCGCTGAGGAAAGTGCTGGCATTAGCCCAGAGAGCTGAACTGGCTGGAACTGCGTCTGCCAAGGTTCACCGACATAAGACTTACGCCTACTCTGCTTCTGTAGTGGGCGGAGCAGCAGTATCCTTGGATGCACATGTGTCCTCCACTGGATCAAGCGCTTTGCTCTATTTGAATAGACAGGCTTCCTTTCACAACTCGCCATTATTAATAATAATTATTATTAATTATAACTAATAATTAATAGTTACTATTAGTACTAGAATTGCTTTTTAAAACCTGAATATCTGAAACTACTTTTTCATATAGAGATGAAAACTTTAGGATTTCGGGGAAGATTGTACTAGGGTTTTGTAATACCATTTTTATTCCTTTTCTGAGTACATGAAAATGCATGTGCTTATTTTACAAGCAATGGAAAAGGGAAAATCTAATATAATTAGGTGCCTATTATGCTGCCAGACACCAAGGTAAGATATTAACTGCTAACTGCACACTGTTTTTCTTCAATCAGGATTCTTTTATGTACCTCCATGAATAGCAAACCGCTAATAAGACTAATCAATCCCAAAAGTATATTAGGACAGACACTCCCCACCCACAAAACTCCAAATCCATGGAGTTGTATTTTAGTAGGAGCCTTTTGTTGACTGAGCCTATAGTTACTGACAAGCTCAAAGGAATAACTGAAAGCTTGAAATCTGTGGACTTGGGTAAGAAAAATCTTATAGATGAAGATGAAATCCTTTATGGTCATAAAACTCAAGAGGCTACCTGACTTAAACATTGCCTTAGCCCTTACAATTATTTGCAGTGTGCTTTTAATGTTAAAAGACAAAAGGAAAAGGTTTTATACAATAAAAGTGACATCAGTCAAGCACTTAAAGTTTTCAGTTTATAAATGTTTTAACATCAATCATAATATCACAACAATTGCGCCTCAGTAAAATGCCATATCGGAGAAGGCAATGGCAACCCAGTCCAGTACTCTTGCCTGGAAAACCCCATGGACAGAGGAGCCTGGTAGGCTACAGTCCATTGGCTTGTGAAGAGTCGGATACGACTGAGCGACTTTACTTTCACTTTTCACTATCATGCACTGGAGAAGGAAATGGCAACCCACTCCAGTGTTCTTGCCTGGAGAATCCCAGGGACGGGGGAGCCTGGTGGGCTGCCGTCTATGGGGTCGCACAGAGTCGGACACGACTAAAGCGATTTAGCAGCAGCAGCAAAATGCCACATGTTATATATGAAGACTTTAGAATGAAACGATTATGTTAACCTAAAGATAGTGCTATCTTCTCTTTTTAATAGACATCTATTATAATTACTGATTTGAATCTGGAGAAACTAAGGCATAAAGTACTCTTTCATTCAAAAGTCAATGATGTATTTATCAACACCGTCACGATAATGCAGTTTTCATTTTAATCTTTTATCGGTTGAACAACTTGTAAAAAAAGGTTAAAGATGTGTTGCATTATGTGCTCAGTCGTGTTCAACTCTGCAACTGCGTAGACTGTGGCCTGCCAAGCTCCTCTGTCCATGGAATTTCCCAGGCAAGAATACTGGAGTGGTTTGCCATTTTCTACTTCAAGGGATCTTCCCAACCTAGGAATCGAACTCACATCTCCTGTACTGTCAGGCAGGTTCTTTACTTAACTTGAGCTACCTGAGAAGCCCTTAAGATACATTCTGCTAAAATGGAAAATTATCATTTGATAATATCTAGAGTTTCATGATACTTGATAATTCAGTTCACTCGTCTATGTATAGTAAGGTGATATTGAAAGTGGATGTGAAATTATATTTAATAGACAATAAACTATAAGCAAACACTTCATGACCAATTCAGTTTTAAGACCTGATTGTGTAAAAAATGAAAAGGCAATTAGCTTTATAGATTTATTCCACAGTGAGAAATATTGAATGGCTGATTTTTCTCAAAGAACAGTGTTGTAAAAATTAGTTTACAGAAATTATGAAACACTCCATTCTCAGTAAGAAATAAGTAAGATTTTTTAAAATGTTGTACAAGATTTAAAGATAAATGTATAAAGCAATAATAAATCTGTTCGATTCAGTTCAGTTCAGTTCAGTTCAGTCGCTCAGTCGTGTCCAACTCTTTGTGACCCCATGAACCACAGCACGCCAGGCCTCCCTGTCCATCACCAACTCCCATTACCCAAACTCATGTCTATTGAGTCAGTGATGCCATCCAACCATCTCATCCTCTGTTGTCCCCTTCTCCTCCTGCCCCCAATCCCTCCCAGCATCAGGGTCTTTTCAAATGAGTCAGCTCTTCGCATCAGGTGGCCAAAGTATTGCAGTTTCAGCTTCAACATCAGTCCTTCCAATGAATATTCAGAATTGATTTCCTTTAGGATGGACTGGATTGATCTCCTTGCAGTCCGAGGACTCTCAAGAGTCTTCTCCAACACCACAGTTCAAAAGCATGAATTCTTCAGTGCTCAGCTTTCTTTATAGTCCAACTCTCACATCCATACTTTACACATAATTTGTAAAGATATACTTTGTAACAGTAACAACATAGAGGAGATCAGGAAGACAGAATTGTGCAGGTACATGGATGTTGTGTGCTATTGAAATTAAGTTGGTATCTATTTGAACTGGACTGTTACAACTTTAGTATGATAAATATAATTCCATGGAAAGCACAGATGAAATATTTTAAAAATATGCACAAGATGAAAAGAGAAGGGAAACAAAAGATTTACTAAAAAAAATCAACTAAACACAAAAGAAGGCATTAATATAAGAAATGAGAGTAAAAAAAAAAGAAAAGGAATAAACTATGACATACAGAAAACAAATAGCAACATTGCAGATGTATTTCTTCCTTATCAGGAATTGCTGTAACAGAAATGAATTAAACTCTCCAACCAAAAGGCAGGGATTGGTAAAATGAATTTTTAAAAAATTGATTCAAATATATGCTGTCTATAAGAGGGTTGTTTTATATCCAAAGACACAAAAAATTAAAACTGCAAAGTTGGAATAACATATTATATGCAAATAGTAACCAAAAAAGAGAGAGAATGACTATACCAATATCAAGCAAAACAGATTGTTAGGAAAAAGGTTACAAAGAAGAACATCATATGTTGATAAAAGTGTCAATTCATCAAGAATATATAAGGATTAAAAACATATGCAACAGGAAGACTATGGGAAGATGGCAGAGTTGTAAGCACCAGAAAACTGAGCGACTTTACTTTCACTTTTCACTATCATGCATTGGAGAAGGAAATGGCAACCCACTCCAGTGTTCTTGCCTGGAGAATCCCAGGGACGGGGGAGCCTGGTGGGCTGCCGTCTATGGGGTCGCACAAATTTTGGTCCCCACCAAAATTTTGGAACAATTTTGGAACTCTGGAGTCTATTGAAGGATTGAAAATTTCCAAGGGAAGACCCCATCATTTACAATAGGTATAGATTCAACCTAGAATTACTCTCAGTCTCTGGGACTTAATACAGATGACGTGTGTTAGGAAATCATAAGTATACTTATTTGGGGGGCTGATGAATAATTTGTCATCTTACAGACTTCATGCTGGTATCCAAGACAGTTAAAAGGAGAGTCTCTTCCTTTTTTTTGAAGTTTGCTAATGTGATTGCTGGCTTCCCAAGTGGCTCAGAGGTAAAGAATCCACCTGTCAACGCAAGGAGATGCAGGTTTAATCCCTGGGTCGGGAAGACCTTCTGGAGAGGAAAATGGCAACCCACTCCAGTATTCTTGCCTGGGGAATCACATGGACAGTGAAGCCTAGCAGGCTGTAGTCTATGGGGTCACCAAAGTGTTGGACACAACTTGGCAGCTAACAGCAACAACAATGTGATAGCAATAATAGCATTGCTTTTATACTAATCTTAGTATTTAAATTTAAAGTATATTTTAAAGAAATAATTTCCTAAATTGAGATAATATTGTAGGGAGAAACAATAAAAAAAAAATCTCTGATAGTAAAAAACAAGAACACTCTATTCACACAACTAGATATCTTATAGTAAGACTTACATGTTCTTTCAACCCCTGACAAGGTGATTATATCAATACATTTTTTTAAATTTACTATTTTCTTAAGGTTTTGTACTGACCATAAAATTAAGTCTGAGTTTGTATATGTACACACACATGCATGTAAAAGACACACAGAAAAATACAGATATAAAATATTTTCCTGTAATTTTTGTAAATATTTTACCTTTTTCCAGGTACTGTATCATTTGCATTTGCCATTTTTCTCCTTAAATTAATGCCTAAGCCAGGAAAATACAACTATCCATGTTTTAAAGGGACTTCCTAGGTGGATCAGTGGTGAAGAATCTGCCTGCCTGTTTGGGAGATGCAGGAGACGCAGGTTCGATTCCTGGGTCAGGAAAATCCCCTGGAGTAGGAAAGGGCAACCCACTCCAGTATGCTTGCTGGGAAAATTCCATGGACAGAGGAGCCTGGTGAGCTACAGTCCTCGGGGTTGCAAAAGAGTTGGACATGACTTAGCAACCAAACAACACAGATGTCTTAAAGATATGGAATCAGGGGGGTTAAACGAATTGTCCAAATTCATACAGTTAGCATTGAGCAAAAACTCTTGGATCTGTACCCTTTTTCCCTTCATCACCTTGTCTCTCCCATCTTCCTCTCACCAGTCCGATCTTACTGCCCTAGCCCTGTGGCTCCTCTTTCTTACGATTGATGGGCGCACAGCTGACTTTGTCGTCTTCTTGTCTGAGAAAGCATCTGTTGGTCACCCTGAAGCTGCTGGCGCACTGGTGGGTTTGCCCCAAGGCTCAGTGCAGATGGCAGGATCGCTGATGGAGACGGGTACAAATGTCAGCCACGAGGAGAGCTTCTGCCCTTGTGTTTCTGGTCCCAAATCCTCTTGGAGGACTTCTCCGACTTTTGAGAACACTGGCTGTTTATGAGGCAGCCACTGGGTGGGGCAAAAGTGCGTACTGAGTAAGAGGACATTGACTTCTTTGACAAGTATAATAAAGACAAAAGTGTTTTACCAAGTTCATTTTTTGAAGCAAATTGGAAAGTTCACATTCAGATTCCAAGTTAAGATCTCATTTTCGTTTTCTAGCATGCTGCTGCTGCTAAGTCACTTCAGTCATGTCCAACTCTGTGCAACCCCATAGATGGCGGCCCACCAGACTCCCCCGTCCCTGGGATTCTCCAGGCAAGAACACTGGAGTGGGTTGCCATTTCCTTCTCCAATGCATGATAGTGAAAAGTGAAAGTGAAGTCGCTCAGTCATGTCCAACTCTGAGCAACCCCATGGACTGCAGCCTACCAGGCTCCTCCATCCATGGGATTCTCCAGGCAAGAGTGCTGGAGTGGGTTGCCATTGCCTTCTCCAGTTATCTAGCATACCTCCTCTATAATGTTTTATTAATTACATATATCTTTATACATAACGGACAAACTGCAGCCCTCCAGGCTCCGCTGGCCATGGAATTCTCCAGCCAAGAATACTAGACTAGGTAGCCATTCCCTTCTCCAGGGGTTCTTCATGATCCAGGGATCAAACCTGAGTCTCCTGCATTGCAGGCAGATTCTTTGCCATCTGAGCCACCAGGGAAGCCCTTATACATGTGAAAGGCACACACATACAAACATACACCCCACACAGTTTAAGGACTAGACGTGATCATTCATTTGTGTAGCAGGATGTAGAATACCAAGTTATATTTCCATTGATAGTAAATTTTTTTCTCTAATAGATCTTATCTGCTAGGCATTTCTTTTTTATACCTTTCTGAGTGTGTATATTGTAATTCTACTCCTGTGGGGCAATTTAAAAAATGATAGTTTATGGCATTTTTCCTCTAACTTCTGTTGCTTTGTGATTGTTGTAGTTACATTCATCAGACACCACATTCATATGCAGCAATATAATTGGGGCCGTTCAGTATCTATCATCACTTAAAGAGAATGAAGGGGAATTAGCCCTTAGCTAGAGTGTTTAGAGAGGGAAAGAGTGAGCCTTCGTGTTTAAAAACAGATGAGTCATTTGCTACCTTCAGATTTCTTGCAGGATTTGCGCCTCGTCTGATTTTTCTTGAGACTGGAGAAAATGCTTGTAACCATGAAGAATTTAAATGAGCACATTAGACAAATGCTATATTCAGGTGGAATATAGTATCATATAGCAGTCCATTTAAAAGATTCAATCCCTGAAACTCCATTACAATGAAGTTTCATCCCTTCAGATTTTTCAGATGTCTAGACAATGTGGAAAAATTGCTTAAAAAAGAGGCTCACATATAAAAGAAGGCCCCCCTTTTCCTGTATGTTTATAACAAGTTTGGAAGTAACAGCTGAAAATGATAATATTAATACAGCAAACATGCAGTGTCAAACCTGAAATTAGACTATTTAGTGATATTTCTAGTTTTTTTTTTAAATTTTGTGTTTTATTTTTGTCAGAGAAGTAAGACTACTCTCTTAAATGTGAAGAGAAGGGTACAGAGATAATTAAAGCATTCAGTTTGGAAAAAGAAAAGAAAGCAAGGTTGATGATATTTTTTCTTTTCTTCATAATTTTTCTTCTCATTTGTTTATTGTCAAAAATATCAGCTTTAAATGGCTTCCCTGGTGGCTCAGTGGTAAAGAATCTACCTGCCAATGCAGGAGACGTGGGTTCGATCCCTGAGTCAGGAAGATCCCCTGGAGAAGGAAATGGGAACCCACTCCAGTATTCTTGCCTGGAGAATCCCATGGCAGAGGAGCTTGGCAGACTACAGTTCATAGGGCTGCAAAAGACTCGGACGTGAGTTAGTGACTAAACAACAATCAGCTTTAAGATGATGTATTTCAGAAGTCCCTTTACTTTCTTTTTTTAGAATTCTTTCTTCTATGGTATTGGGATTTAGAATAACAGGATACATACATAGTGAGCAAGCAAGAGATTCAGCTTTTCCATATTCATCTCATTTTGCTTAAGTATGTTATTAAAAGTGTTGGAAAATAGGCAAAAATTGCATTGAGCAATCAGACATGCTGTACGCAACTGTTTTCCCTGTTCTATTGCAACAGAATGGATAAAGCAACACCTTAGCATGATTATCCCTCAGTCTCATGACCACTAAGTAATCTCACAGGATGGTTCAGTAACAACTTCGTGAGTCAGGATGATGCAATTCTAAAATAGAAACAAAATGACTCGTCCAAATATATCACAGAAATGCTGTATCAAGACATGGGTCAGGAAAACCAGAAAACAAATGAGGCTTTAGGGAAATAATAATACTTAAAATCATGCAAATCCCATTTCTTGACCTATGTGCCTGGCCCTGTACTAACAGGTTCATATTCATTATGTCTGGTCCCCTTAATTCTGAAATACAGGTTTTATTTTACTTTTTAAAAATTTAGCAGGTTGGAAAGCAGCAGAGTGAGAAAGTGCTGTTAGCCCAAGATTACCCAGAAATTGAGTGACTAAGGGAAGGTTCCAGAGTGCATTTATTGTGACTATGAAATTGAAAGTAAGGAAACAGATATTTTGAACTTATTCAGTGCCCTTCAGTTTACAAAGTGTCACCATTTTACCATTCGATTCCTTCAGGAACTCTGGGAGATACAAATATCATTACCCTGTTGTAGACATAAATAAATAGAAACTCAAAATAACAATAATCACATGCCCAATAAAAGACAGAGCCTAAGGTAGGAAATGGTATCAGTGCTCTATCAAGTCAGACCAGCTGACTTGGAGAACTGGCTGAAAGTAAAGAACATAAATACATAGGGAAAAGAAAGACAGACATTCCGGAGGCCAATTGAGATGAGGATTCCTGGCTTTTTATATTTATCTTTTTTTCTAGGGGTTACTTGAAGAAATGCACCCGGAGGGGAACCATGGGAAGAAAAATATTTGAAGAAATAAAGGTGGCTTACAAGGGCTTTGTGTGCTGCCACAGTTTGGGAGGAACTAAAGCTGTCCGTGGTTAAAGGAGTCACAGACTTATCAGGAGAAAAGTCCTGGGTCTGAAGGCCGCTGCCATGGGTTCCAGGCAAGTCTCAGACACTAGCAAGTTAAAAGATTTGGGTGAAGAAAAAGATCAGGGGGGTGGGGGCGGTCCCTTGTCCTCTTGAAACTTATTTCCCTACATGTGAAATGACAAGGTTGAATTACATAATGACTAATAGATTTACCAACTCTAAAAATTTTGACCCTAGAATCTAATTATATTTCAAGTCTTATTAGGAAGCGATCATTGATAAGCTTCTTGGGCTTCAGAAATGGCGCTAGTGGTAAAGAATCTGTCTGCCAAAGCAGGAGACATAAGAAACGCAGGTTCAATCCCTGGATTGGGAAGATCCCATGGGGGAGGGCATGGCAACCCCCTCCAGTACTCTTGCCTGCAGAGTCCCATGGACAGAGGAGCCTGGTGGGCTATGGTCCATAGGGTCGCAAAGATTTGGACATGACGCAAGCAACAGCACGCACGCATGCGCACCACTGCCAAGGGACGAACCCATGGGCTCTCCAAAGAAGGGAGAAGTCCCAGGCCCCATGCTGTCTGGAGCCTGTGCCAAACCTTTGTCGACCTAAATGAAAAGATAAACTGAGGCAAACTCCAGTTGCCGGAAATTAAGTTTAGCTGGGAATAGCAGAGGAGTTGCAGTTTGGAAAATGCAAGATGTAGCAAGCTATAGACAAGTCTGTTGAGGGTTTGGGGTGAGCTGTATCTAGGGCAAGAAGTGCAAAGAGCGGCTGGACCAGCCAGATCCAAGCAGGAAGTTCATTGACTTAGACATGGGGAGAGATTCCTGGTGGGTGTGCACTGGTCAGGGGATAAACTTTGGTCTGTAAACTAGGCACTTACCAGAAATCAGTCTCTCAGGTTTTTTTGTTGTTTGTTTGTTTTTGCTTTTAATTTTTTGTCTGCTCAGCATGAGCAACCTCACTTCCCCAACCAGGGGTCGAGTTCATGGCCCCTGTAGTGGAAGGGCAGGGTCTTCACCACTGCAGCACTAGGGAAGCCCATCTCTCGGTTCTTAAGTTCTGCTTTCCTGCGGGTGAGTTTGTGAGAGTCCCCATTTGATATCCTCCAGTCTCATTCTAGATTGAAATTCTTTCACACCTGCAACATCACAGCTGGTAGTAATAATAGTATGAGGCTGTTACTTTATTCTGACTTATCTGCCTTGCAGTTAATTCACGTTTAAAAAAAAAAAAAAGATTCTGAGGAAATAGATCAAAGAAAAAAATAAGATGCAAAAGATACCTCTTGATTTTAAAGCCCCAGGTTTTAGACTACAGGTTTGAATGAACAAACAGGTAACAGCACATTCTTTAAGACAATTGAACTGTGTTTCTGGACATGCTGTTTTCCTCCCGGATTGTCTGGTCATCCAAACTTTAGGAGAAGCCATCCTCTCCAATCAAATGCTGATCAGCTCCCATCTCTGCTCTTAAATTTAACAATAACAAAGGAAAGGACCCTCCGCTTTTGAAACTGACTCAATTGTTTATCCCTTTGTTTCTTCTGAGAGCATAATAGAAACCAGGGATAGGTTTTCCGGATGCCCCAAAGAAACAATTCCTCTGCCATTCCAAAATACATCTAGATCAGTGATTCAAGCATTTATGTATTGAAATCTACATTATCTAAACATAAATTGGGCTTCCCTGGTGGTTCAGTGGTTAAGAGTTCACCTGTCAATGTAGGAGTTGCAGGTTCGATCCCTGGCTTGGGAAGATCCCCTGGAGAAGGAAATGGCAACCCACTCCAGTATTCTTGCCTGGGAAATCCCATGGACAGAGGAGCCTGGGTGGGCTACAGTTCATGGGGTCGCAAAGGAGTCAGACATGACTTAGGAACTAAAGAACTGTTGTAGTTAGTAACATGAATTGCTTCATTTTATCTCCTTTATTTTTCTGTTGGGGCAATATATTTATTTTTTTAGTTATTGTAAGTGTGTAGAAGGGTTTAGTATGTTTTTTTTTAATTGAAGCAGAGTTGATTTACAGTGTTGTGTTAATTTATGCTATACAGTGAAGTGACTCAGCTATACACATACATATCGCCCATTCCTTTTTATCTTCTTTTCCATCATGATTTATACCAGGAGTTCAGATATAGGTCCTTGTGCTGTATGCTGGACCTTGTTTTTTTTTATCCATTCTTAATGTAAACAGTTTGCATCTACTAATCATACACTCTCAGTCCATTCCTCCCCTTCCGCCCTTCCCCTTTGGCAACCTCACGCCTGTTCTCCATGCCTGTGAGTCTGTTTCTCTTGTAGACAGGTTCATCCGTGCCATAGTTTAGATTCCACATATAAGTGATATCATATGGTATTTGTCTTTCTCTTTCAGATTTATTTCACTTAATGTGATAATCTCTAGGTCCATCTACGTTGCTTCAAATGGCATGATAGTTTATTATCTAGGAACTTTATCAGAATATTAAATGATCATTATAAACCATTTAATATAAAAGGAATCTTTGGGTCTTACAGAAGTTTGGCCCACTGGCGTGAAATAACTCACATTATTGACTAGGAGGCACTTTCCAGGTTGGATGGATGATGCCTCCCTTAGCTCCAGTGTTCCTTTAATCCTTGATTAACCATCTCCTTGATTTCCCAGGATTAGAAGGTCAACTGATTTTTTAATTATTCACAGACAGATTGAAAGCTCAGGGGCAAAAATGTCTGAAGTCAGTGTGGATCCCTTTCCAAAGCTGACAATAATCTGCTCAGCTAACATTTACTGAAAACACACATGAAAAGTTGGGTTCCAAGTCAACCCACAGTCACTGTGTCAAGACGGCTATCCTGATGGTTGATGGGGAAAGAAGAGACATGAACATAAAGCATCAAGGCATGGGTGTTATATCAGGAAACCAATGCCGTGCTGTGGACTCACAGGAGAAAGAGTTCTTACAAGGGGGTTCAGAGCAGGGTTTATGAAAGAAATAACATTTGAATAGAGACTTAAAGGTCGCGTGGGGTTTGATATAGTAGGAGAGCACACAGTCTGAGCAAAGTTAATTGGCATAAAAATGTGGCCACGTTCAGGGAATAAAAAGTAGTCAATCCAGGCAGCGGCATGTGCTTGTGGATGGAGCTGCTGGGTGGGACCTGGCAGGGTGTGGAGAGTCCTGAAAGCCACAGGCCACGAATGCTGACCTGTCTCTTTCGACAATAGGGACATCCTATATATTTTGAGGAGAAAATACTGGCAACATCCAAACTAGTTTAGAAAAATGAGTAGCAGCAGGGGAAGGGATTAAAGAGAGGAGCCAATACAAAGGACAGGGACAGTGAGGCTCATGGAGAGCTGCTTCTATCATCCAGCAGTTAGATGATGCAAGTTCGGGACCAAGGAAGGCAGACAGGAGTGAAAATGCTATTTCGTACCGCATGTGGGTGGTGAGGGAAGTCTAGGAGATGTGGGTTTGATCCCTGAGTCCGGAAGATCCCTGGAGGAGAGCATGGCAACCCACTCCATTATTCCTGCCTGGAGATTCTCATGGACAGGGAAGCCTGGCAGGCTAACAGTTCATAGGGTCACAGAGTCGGACACGGCTTAGCGACTAAACCACCACCAACACTGTGCTATTTCTACACTGAATTTCTCTTTATCTCCTGATTATCTCTACCTGGGGATCATCACTGAAAACAGTCAAGCTGAAGTCCCCATGATAAGTAAAGTGAGATGTTTGGGTTCTGACTTCATTTTCTGGAAAAGGGTCCTCTGCACTTTACAGATGGAGACAGCTGCTATAAATCATGTGGAATCAAATAGCACATTTTAAATTTCTTAAACTGGAATTAATTAAAGTTAAAACATACAAATGTGAGTGAATAAATATAGAAAAACAATTTTAAGCTCAACAGCAAATTCCTGATGCTTAAAAATCAGTTCCATATTTAAAGTTGCTTTCCATCACGATAGCAATGATTATATAAAATGTAAGATTAAGATCGAATGCAAAGAGTGAAACTCCAGTATAAGTGGCTCCAACAATGTAAATCACAGAGATCACAGACAAGAATTAAGTTCTGTACACCACATCTTGGCTTCTAACATATTAACAGATACTACGATGTCTCTGAAGTAGAGTCTTCCAATTTTAGTGACTTTTAACATTTGCCTAGTCCTAGGCAGCTTAGTGATGGGATTTTAAGAGCACCTCTGTCTAGTAGAAACAAATTGGAAGGGAAACTACTTTAAAAAGGTGCTACTCAAACAAATTGGATAGGATGTATTTAAATTTAATTTTATTTGTATTTGTTATTGGTTAGGGAGAGTTGAGGAGGATCCCTTCCTTGAGGGTCTGGGTTCTTGGTAAAGACACAAAGAAGCAAGTTTATTGAAGAAAGAACACCTCAAGGAAGAGGTGGTCCAAGCTAAGTGAGGCACTAGTCCCCAAGTGATGAGGTATGGGGGTTTTCAAAACAGGGCTCTTGCATATTCATCTAGGTGGGCAAGGACCGACAGTCTTATTGATAGTTGAAAGTTCCATAACATCAGGCTGCATTGGGCATGTCTTTCTCATAGTTCAGTCTGTTATAATCAAATTTAAGTATGTGCAGAATATTTATGAGTCCTTAATGGGTTCCAGGCTCCCTAAGGTCACTTGAGGACACAAGTCACTTGAGGAGTTGGAGAAGTCCCTGTGGTTAGTTTGTATCCACTGTGAGGCTAGGGTACTTGCACTGGATTTAGAACAGTGTGGTTATTTTGTAGCATATCCGTTAGCTCTTCTGGGCTGCATTGGAGTGTGTCTAAGGTGAGGTTTAGAGATCACCTAGAATCTTTTTTGGCTATGCTACTCCTTATTGTTCATGCCTAACTTCCAACCTAACATATTTAATACACTTTCAAATGTTAAATTTTAAAAGTGAATAAATACATTTATACTATGCTTCCTTATAACCTATTCAGAGATTCTGAGTTCCTATGAAAGGGAAATGGAACCTGCAAAAATAAAAATTGTTGATGCATTTAGGTAGGTAAACTGCAATGATGGAGAGAACCCAAAGGAAAACAAACCAAAAAGATAGAAGTCTGCTTGTCTTTCAGATGATGTTTCGGGGAGGATCAGCAGGTTCTGAGCCACAAAACCATTCAGTGTCAAAGACAAACAAGGGTTCTACCATGTTTACCATGTAGCTTCTAAGATGTCCCCGGACACGGTCTTTTCAGACCTGGGAAGGAGGAGGGCAGGGCAGTGGAGGCAGGGATTTCCTCTTGAGTAAGTGAGGCAAAATTTACACACACCAGTCCCACACACACTCCATCCAGGAGCATTTGGGATCTTGACCTTGTGCAGCTCCAGGCAGTCTAACAAATGCCCAAAAAAGAGTAAGATCAATATTATTTGGCAGCTGCCTGTCTTGGCTACATACATAGACATTGCAGATATTTTTCACCCTTTACCTGTATTCCTATTATCATTATGATTCAATAAAGACAAATAAAATTTCAGTAACAATTGAGAATTAATACTTCCAAAGAATCACCCTTTGGGTGGTCAATGAAAACTCAAGAAAGTTCTTTAAGAATTGAAGATAATGCCATGAAGGTAAAGATCATATGTCTTCCATTGACATAAATAATTGTTTAGTGAGAAAAGAATAGGAGTTACCACCTGAATAGAGGGTACTTTTCGTCCAGGGGCTAACACCAGATGTTGCACTAAGAGAAATAAAGCTCCCACAACACAATTTCTTGATACTGTACCATGGAGCGGGAATGTCTTCCTGACCCATCTGGCGAGTAGTTTCTGCCCTGAAACATGGAGATGAAGAGCTTGTGTGATTCTCTCCAGCCAGTGGACTGTAACTGCAGGTGCTACTCCCCATACAAATGTCTAATTACCTCTAGGATCATTTTCTCTTATTCACATCCTGTTGCCTAAAGTTACACAGGTTAAACATGTTGCCAATCCTTGAGTGTTATTCTTAAAAAAAAAAAAAAAGGAAGAAGCAGCACATATGAGTGTTTAATACATTGTTTTCAGGTCACCTGATTTTTTTTTAAAACTGTTCTATTTATGGTTTATATTGCCCCCAGTGGTTTGAGAAGTTCATTAATAAACTATTTTTTTTCCCCTCAGATATATCCATTTGCTCCATTTCCCCTATACCAAATGTCTTTGTTGATTTTCTGTAACAGTTTATGGTCAGGCACTAACTTCCTTGCTGCTAATTTCACTGTAAATTTCATTGTGGTACCAGACCCCTCTGGACTGCCCTCTAGCAGATCAATACACTGAATTTATATTTGTTACAGAGCTATTAGCACTAGCAGCAGCAGGGTAATTAACTTCCCAAACCGAGATAGCATTCCCCATCTGCTTTATTAATAGCATGTATATCTTGAAGAAATAATTTCTATTTGCATCTAACCCATCAAAGAAACGAGTGGCCAAATTCCAAAGTCCATGTGAATTCTGGACATTAGGGACATAATTTCTTGGCAGAAGATAGTTTTAAGATATATTAGGAAAGGAGTGAGTTGCAGAATCTATAAATTGCCCATCAGGGGAAGGGCTACACAGAGGATTAAAATATAGAGGCCACATGGAAGAAAGAGTTCTGTATTAAATACCACTGAGAATTTAGATCATCCTTTCAGAAATAGGAGAGTCCATCCCTATTTAAATGACCATGGAATTCACTTAAAGGTCAATGTTCACATTGGCAAAGCAAAGGCCAATGAGTTCTCACTGACAAAATAATTTGCCCCTTGTAATTTAGGACATAACTATCTTGTTTGAAAAATATGCTATATTCTTTATGACACAGGACAAATTGCAGTGTCTTTCATATATTTGTACTTGTTTATTTTTTGTGATGTTTTACATATTAAAGCAATAGAAATTAATATTTAACCATAATTCATTTACTGACTGAGATCCTATGCTATGCAAAATTATATTCTAAGTTCTTTGAATATAAACAAAGAATATTACCTGCTTTCTATAACTGCAGTTCTAGTGGGGATAAGACAAGAAATATTCTGAAGCAAAAATTCCAAAATGCAAAAATCTCACCACTATCTATGAATGGGTGGTCTGTGATTGAATGGGACTCAGGAAATAATTATCCTGAACTTTAACACAATCATACAGGTTGGGATTGACACTTGTAATTTAAGAAATATAATTCCATCAAAGAAGAAAAAGAACCTCATCTATTCTTAAATAATGTTTGCTTGATATTATCTTTCTGGATGGATTAAGGATATTTTATTTTTAATGTAAATATGGGATCTTTGAAACAGGTCTTTGAAAAAATTTCTCTGTATAACCATTTCAAAAGCTCTGTTTAAAAATGAGAAAATTCTTTGTATCAAATTCATGCTGCGTTTTGGGCTTCCCTGATAGCTCAGTCAGTAAAGAATCCGCCTGCAGTGTGGGAGACCCCAGTTTGATTCCTGGGTCAGGAAGATCCGCTGCAGAAGGGATAGGCCTCCCACTCCAGTCTTCTTGGGTTTTTCTTGAGGCTCAGCTGGTAAAGAATCTGCCTGCAATGCAGGAAACCTGGGTTCAATTCCTGGGTTGGGAACATCCCCTGGAGAAAGGAAAGGCTCCCCACTCCCGTATTCTGGCCTGGAGAATTCCATGGACTATCCACGGACTCACAAAGAGTCGGATAGGACTGAGCGATGTTCACGTTCTTGCTGCTTTTTCTGTAATGAGTTTCTGTTGTCATTTGAACATATTTTCCTTTCCTGCTTTGTTTTTGGAATAATTCTATCTTAGTAGTTTTAAACAACTCATATAATTCTATGCTTAAATCAGATCATCTCTTGAGTTTTGTCTAACCATCACTTTGCTTCAGATCACATCCTGGTTCAATGGGTGTTTTGTTTAATAAATGTTGTTCAGCCTTCCATACGAGTCAAGTGCACCTGAGGAGTTTGTTGTCTACCTAGGGGATGATGAGAATTCCTCAGGTGTCAGGAGGACCCTGGAGCAGGAAATGGCAACCCACTCCAGTATTCTTGCCTGGGAAATCCCATGGACAGAGGAGCCAGGCCGGCTGCGGTCCATGGGATCGCAGAGTCAGACAGGACTGAGCTGGCACACGCAGGAAGACACAGAAATGTACGGCCTTTGCTAATTAGCTGTAACTTAATAAATGCCCAAGTTCTGTTTCCTTATTGCCGCTCGCATAGCTATCTTGTAGCTTCTTATGTCATTATGGCCCACTTTTCAATACGACGGTGCCTTAATATCCAGTGTAGCAAATCTAATCCTACGGTTTATTGTGGGCAGCCCCAGTTGGTCTGCTTTGAACGCTTCCCTCCCTTCGTATGAATGGAAGTTATAGTTTTGCCCCGCTGGTGGCCTGCATCACCTCAATTTGTTCCGGCAATCGGAGGCAGCTGCTCTGTGTGAAAGGCACGCGGCCCGCTGAGAAGCGCGTTAGGAGTGACCTCGGGCTGAATGGGCCGGCGCAGCCCTCTCTGCGCGGCCGGCCGAGCGTGCGCGGGCGGGCCTGCTCGATGCAGCGCGGGGCCGCGGTGTCAGGCGAGGCTCGGGCGCCTTTCGCTCGCTCGCTCTCTTCTTTTCTTCCTTGAAAAATGAAACAGGATAGTGGACAGGCTGGGATAATCTTAGCAACATCTGTTGCCTTTCACAGGGGTCTTAGCTGGGGACAATAAGTTTCAGCAAAGGCCTGAGTTCCTGTTGACGGGGAAAATAAAAGCGCTCTGCTGAAAGGACTGTGGACACGTCGCCCCACTCACAGTTCAGGGCTTTTGTGTCTTCTGTCAGAACGGGTGGGAAGAAAGGGTTTTGTGTTTTTTTCTTTTTTTTTTCCCCCCCTCTTTTCCTGGCAAAACTGCCAGAAGGGAAAAAAAAAAATGCTTTCACAATTAATGCTTAAAGAATGGTGGAAAAGTTACATCTCTCAATACTTCCATCTTCAGCTCAGTCAATCAGAAGTGTGGGAGAATGTATGTTTGGCATTCTTTTACATCTGTTCCTTTCCAGATTCCTGATTAACTTTTTTTTGGGGGGGGGGGGTGTTTTTTATTTTTCTTGATTAACTTTTATACTAAGTCCAGACAGTTTGGGGGGCAATTGCTAGGTTCTTACTTTTTTTTTTTTGAAATGAGTATTTCACACATTATTTATTTTTTCCCTTAAATTTAATCTGTTCATCTGACGCCCATTACCTTACTTTAGGCAGCAGGAAGCATTCAGTTTAGATAATTTTTATAGGGACAGTTACCTGCTTCTTTTGCAAGATGCTTTTTCAGAGCAATTTTGTTCAATTTTAACCATGACATCCTTTCCAACAAATGAGATGTGATGCAGCTGATATGTGTGTGCCTCCTGCAGCCTTCTGTTTCTTCAGACCAACAAATGAACAGATGAAAGGGAATCCCAATATCTCAACTTTTATTGATGGTATATGTCTTTGGAATCCTTCACATGATTTTGGAGGAAAAAAAAAACCTATAGAAAGAAAAATCTATAGATGTAGATTTATGTCTATTAAGAGATTGATAGATTTGGGTAGACCTCAATGACTATGATCCATGTTCTACTATAAAAAGGAAATGCTAATATTTCTGAAAATATCTGCATTTATAAACATTTCTTTAGAAGACATAAGGGGTCCTTCAATAATGGGTCTTGTACAAACACAGTACATTCATGCATGACATATTTAAGAGCTGCTTTAAATGTTCTTTAAATGTATTAATTTAAATGGGTTTAATGTATCTTATCCCCAAATTAAAAATTTTATGCTTCAAAGTCTTTAAAAATATTGCTTTTAGTTTAATTGCATTATTATATTTCCAATACTGTTTATAGATGTGTGAGTAAAATATAAAACTGTAGCACTGTAACAATGGTTTCTATGACTCTCATTAATGTTTAACAAGTTTTCCTATTTTTAAGCCAAAAGTAAAAATAACAAAACAAATTCAGTATAAGAAGTAGAATTTAGGAATATAAAGATCATGTGTTATAAGTATGGAAAAATATGTTGGACATAATTGAAATAATTGTATTTTTCAAAGAAAGAAATCCTTACAAATTGAGTATTAATTAACATCCAAATTACCCAGTTAAGAGAGGGACAGCTAAAGTTACTTAAGAGTATTTCATAACTAGTCTTCATGAAATAGAATAAGACATATTTTGTTATTCTTGCTTCTGGCACTAGTGGTAAAGAATCTGCCTGCCAGTGCAGGAGACATAAGAGACATGGGTTTGATTCCTGGGTCGAAAAGATCCCCTGGAGAAGGAAATAGCAAACCATTCCAGTATTCTTGCCTGGAAAATCCCATGGGCAAAGGAGCCTGGCAGGCTACAATCCATGGGATCTCAAAGAGTCGGACATGACTGAAGCGACTTAACTTGGTACTTATTCTTACTTTTAATAAAGTTGTCACTCTAATAGATTTATCTAACTGCTAGATGCCATTCAAGCCAACCATGGAAAGCCTTGATGTGTGTGTGTGTGTGTGTGTGTGTGTGTGTGTGTGCGCGCGCGCGCAGTCGTGTCTGACTCTTTCCGACCCCATGGACTGTAGCCCACCATGGCTCCCCGTCCATTGTACTTTTCAGGCAAGATTACTGGAGTGGGTTGCCATTTCCTACTCCAGGAAAAGCTTGACAGCATAAGTTAAATGAGAAAAAGACAAAAAAGAAAAAAATCAAAAGCCATTTGCCAACTCACATACACAGCCCAATGGGTGGTGTGGAGGTTTTCCAGGTAATGCAAGGATTCAGCTGTGTAGCATGAGTTTTCCATTCACTCTGAATATACCATGTAGATAACTTCCACGCATAAGAAGTACAAGATCTAATTATGTCTAATGGGTAAATGGGAGGAAAAAAAAAAAGCTTTGGACTTTGAAACCTGCCTATCTGCATATCTTGTGCTATGGATTGGCTTCCCAGGTGGCACTGCAAGTGGTAAAGAATCCGCCTACCAATGCAGAAGACACAGGGGACACAGGTTTGATCCCTGGGTTGGGAAGATCCTCTTGAGGAGGAAATGGCAACCCACTCTAATCCTGAACAATCACATGGACAGAGGACACTGGCGGGCTATAATCCACGGGGTTGTAAAGAGTTGACCGAGCATGCACGCAGGCACATGTGCTATGGACTAAATGTTTGTGCTTCCCCCCCAAGTTCATATGAAAGTGAAAATGTTAATCACTTAGTCGTCTCGGACTCTTTGGGACCACCAGGCTCCTCTGTCCATGGAATTTTCCAGACACGAATACTGGAGTGGGGAGCCGTTTTGTTCTTCAGGGGACTTACCTGACCCAGGGATCGAATCTGGCTCTCCTGTACTGCAGGCAGATTCTTCACTGTCTGAGCCACTAGGAAAGCCCAGAATCCATATGTTGAGACCCTAATCCCCCATGTGATGGTGTTTGAAGGCAGAGCCTTTGGGATATCATTGGACTTGGGTGGGGTTGGGGTGAAGCCCTCACGATGGGGTTGGTGACCACATTAGAGGATGAAGCCAGACCTTTCCTCACCCGTGAGGACACTGCAATTAGATGGCCGTCTACTCCCGGGAAGAGAGTTCTCACCAGCACTGGACCTGTCCACACACTGATTTCACACGTGGAGTCCCCAGACAACACAAGAGAAATTAGCCTTTGTTGTGGACACCCCTCAGACTAGGGTATTTTTTCTTTTAAGTTTTTTTTTTTTTTTTTTAATGTTGACCATTTAAAAGCTCTTTATTGAATTTGTTACAGTGTTGCTCCGGTTTTCGTTTTTTGACCATGAGCCATGTAGGATCTTAGCTCCTCCATCAGGGACTGAACCTGCGCCCCCTGCACTGGAAGGTGAGGTCTTAACCATTGGATCACCAGGGAAGCCCCTAGGTTTTTTTCTTTCAGAAGTGGGAGCAGACTAAGACATTTTACCTTCAACAATAGGAACTATAAATTTACACACCTATGACGGCCTGACAGTGAATTAAGGAGTAAGCTGACTGTGGCAAGACGGAGTGTATGTGCCCATCTCAAGGGAACAGAAAGGCTTCACATTGCTTTACAGTATGAACCCGGAGCTGTGGTCAGATTTCCAGTGTGTAGAAGGCGGAGGGAATTCCCTGGCAGTCCAGTGACTAGGACTCCATGCTGCCTCGACCAGGGGCCCAGGTTCAATCCCTGGTTGGGGAACTAAGACCCCTCAAGCTGTGTGGCACAGCCAGATATGTAGTCAACATTTATGAAAAAAGGAAGAGAAGTCAGAAACAGAGATATGTACATATAATCTTCCAGTAACAAACCCTGAAAGACACACGCAAAAATAAACTCACTCTGTGGGCCCAACTTGACTGCTGGTTGGGTGTGATGAGAGGGGCGTTGACTTGACCCACCTTGGTTAAACAAACGAAAACACCTGAAACATTGTTTGCCTTGCTCTGTTGTGTGTTCATTCAAACATGACTCTCATATTAGGAAAATCTGCAAGGCTGGTTAAGGAGCTGTCATTCAGAAATTTAGAAAGATATATTTTGTCTTAATCTATAGGGAATATTTAAACATTTAAAGATTACCTAGTAATTTTCTAACAAGTAATAGAGCTATTTTTATTCATTACCTATGATTTAAATAAACTTATGTAGCTGTTTAACTTTTGGGGGAACTACTTGATATTTCATTCGATAAAGGAACTGAATTATCTGTCAATATAGATTGTAACATCAAATTACTTTCTTGCCATGAGCTATTCATTTGACCTTATAGTTTTCCAAAATATAGGCTTTTTACCCTAAAATGATGGACTCATTCAAGTCTTATTGTTCTAAGAATTAGAATGATGATTTACGTTAGTAGATTTACGTTACATTGACACCTTAAATAAAATTTTAAGGTGCGATATGGAAAGCCATGTCTACAGAATTATTTGTGAAAGTACATTCCATTCATATCATTATAAATCCACAACAATCCAAACTATTAAAAAAATGTCAAATTAAAAGTGACAATGACTACAACCAAATTATTTTTCCACTGCTTAGAAAAGCTATGAAATAACAAAAATCCTTCTTGGTATTTGACATGCAAAATAGTGAATAATTATGTCCGCATATCTAGGATTTTTAGGAATCCTGCATTGGATGTTGCTGTGTCGACCAACTGGCATGCTTTCATTACTGGGTTTTGATTCTTCTTTTTTTTTTTTGATGTGGACCATTTTTAAAGTCTTTATTGAATGTGTTACAATATTGCATCTGCTTTGTTTAGTTTTTTTTTTTTTGGCCACAAGGCATGTGGGATCTTAGTTGCCCAACCAAGGATCAAACCTGTACACCCTGCATTGGAAGGAGAAGTCTTAAACACTGGACTGCCAGGGAAGCCCCATGGGTTTTGATTCTTATTCACATACCTGGAGTTTGTCATGAGATTATGAACCAATCTCCTTATCTTCCTGAATTTCAGTTTCATAGTTGATAAAATGAGGGAATATGCTTAAGGGTCATCGAATGTATCTTATTAAGTCATTTCACGCATAAGCTATTATCTTCTGTGACTGGTGGTAATTCAGTTGCTTACTGAGGCCCCTTAACCCTCTCAGACCATAATTTGTATCCACAGATTTTTTGGAAGATGATCTTTAAGTTCCTCACGATATGTATAACATTTTCCTGTCAGCATTAAAGCTAAAAAGCCCTAACCAAATAAATGTGGCATAGCAAGCATTGATTTCCACTGCCACATCTTCTCACACAAACACACAAATGGATTAGAAAATACCGCGCCTTATTTTGTCCCTAAGGACTGTGTATGTTGGTCCTCACATACGGCATCAGTCGTGAGTTAGTTTCCTTCTTCACTCTTTTGTAGTGGGAGACCCTCATTAGCTTGGGGTGCAGAGTGACCATTTGGCCAGATGGGTGAGGAAGTGAAGGAAAAATGCTGATGGTATCCCTTTTTAATCACTCAATCCTGAAAGTGAAAAGTGAAACCACTTACAGTTCACAGAGATAATGACTGCTTTAGACATCACCTTTGTCAATGGAGTAGTTCCAGCTCATAAAAAGACTGTGCTTCTTAAGCACAAGTACCTTCTAGGGTGGCAGCTCTTCAGGATTTCATTAAGCATGCTTACCTGCCTTTGAAAAAAACTGGCTCATTTCATCTCCTCTTTCTTCCTAAGGTATATTGTTTCCTCTTCCTGGATTTGCTTTCTGAATATGAATCTAGCCTCAAAGACACATACGCCTGAGAGTCGTACTCTTGGTTCCATGCAGAGGCTGGAAGTAGGCTCATTCATCCATGCACATTTCACGTGTGTTCAGTTCAGTTCAGTCGCTCAGTCGTGTCCGACTCTTTGCAACCCCATGAAACGCAGCACACCAGGCCTCCCTGTCCATCACCAACTCCCGGAGTTTACTCAAACTCATGTCCATCGAGTCGGTGATGCCATCCAGCCATCTCATCTCATCTGTTGTCCCCTTCTCCTCCTGCCCCCAGTCCTTCCCAGCATCAGGGTCTTTTCGAATGAGTCAACTCTTCACATGAGGTGGCCAAAGTACTGGAGTTTCAGCTTCAGCATCAGACCTTCCAATGAACACCCAGGACTGATCTCCTTTAGGATGGACTGGTTGGACCTCCTTGCAGTCCAAGGGACTCTCAAGAGTCTTCTCCAACACCACAGTTCAAAAGCATCCATTTTTCCGCACTCAGCTTTCTTCACAGTCCAACTCTTACATCCATATATGACCACTGGAAAAACCATAGCCTTGACTAGATGTACCTTTGTTGGCAAAGTAATGTCTCTGCTTTTTAATATGCTATCTAGGTTGGTCATAACTTTCCTTCCAAGGAGTAAGCGTCTTTTAACTTCATGGCTGCAGTCACCATCTGCAGTGATTTTGGAGCATGTGTTAGGAGAACACTAAATATAATTGAGTGGCACCAGCTATAAAGCCTGCAGAACCCAGGGCAAGCCAGCTCTCTGGGTCTGTACATCAGGTTAGTCAACAGGCGGAGAAACGGGGTCCCAGCCCAGGTGAACAAGAGAACGCATGCTTAGGGAGCCCTTTCTGTCTAGGCGAGCAGAGGATTCTGTGTAAGAATCTCATTTTATGTAAAAAAACAAAAATCCCCTGTGAAATCCGATTGCTCCTTGGAGACTGTTCTCCAGGGGATCTTCCCCACCCAGGGATCAAACCCACGTCTTCTTGGTAGGCAGAGTCTTTACAACTAAACCACCTGGGAAGCCTGGTTTATGTTTTTGCTGCTGCTAAGTCGCTTCAGTCGTGTCTGACTTGTCGAGACCCCATGGACTGCAGCCTACCAGGCTCCTCTGTCCATGGGATTCTCCAGGCAAGAGTACTGGAGTGGGGTGCCATTGCCTTCTCCAGGGTTATGTTTTTAGGACTCTCCAATAATAAGTGTCTTCCTCCTTCAAATCTTGTACCTTTCTGCTTACTGTCCTCTTACTGAGTTTAGCCTCATCTCTCCTTTTTAAATAGTTCTGCATGGTCCTGGAATATTCTGTGGGAACTTGGCCTTACTTTCCTTTGTAATTCCTGCAATTTGTGGCATCAAACCTGGTACACAGCACATACTCAATAAATACTTCTGAAATGAGTTTATTGTGAAAATCCACTTAATTTTTTTTCCCCCAGAAGATTCTCTGGTTTATCACAGAGTGATAGAGCAGTGTTTAGCAGAAATTTGCATTATCACTTTTCTCTATGATGGTTTTAGATGGTTTTTATGGAAAGACTATAATTCAAGAGACAACACAGGCCTAGCTATATTATTTCCGGTAATTTTCATTTGAGATGCTTTTTAAAAAGTAGTTTGTGTTCTAACTATTCTAAATCCAGAGATACAATTGCACAGCCACGGTATCATACACGATTTAAATAAGTAAGAGTTCCCTTGCCTTGGCGTTTAACACCAAATCCAGATCAGATGTTTATCTCTTTGAGCTTGTTCGTCAGAAAGAAAATGTTGATAAATTTGACATGTAGCACCAGAAAACTCTCCTTATTTAAAATGATAACCAAGCACCCACAATATCCCAGATATTCTCAAGTCCCATGAAGAAGCCTTCAATATCTGAAGAGTTCTGGAAAGACAGCCTGACAACTTCCTTTGCCTAGAACAGGGAAAAAAAGGAATCCTTCATTTTTGCTTTTGCAGCCCTCCCTGTGTCTTTTTGTTTCCATTTTCCTTCTTTTTTTCTAAGTAGTTGGGGTGAGGAGTAAACTACCAGTAATCTAAAGCACAATATATACAAGTAGGCAGATTTAAAAGTCTGAACTTTTTGTTTCTGCTTTCCTGTTTCACCATGAGATCTCACCATTCTTTTTTAAAACATTTTCCCTTTTTTTGATGTGGACCATTTTTAAAGTCTTTATTGAATTTGTTACAACATTGCTCCTGTTTCATGTTTTGGTGTTTTTGGCCACGGGGCATGTGGCATCTTAGCCCCCAGACCTGGGATCAAACCCACACCCCCTGCAATGGATGGTGAAGTCTTAACCACTGGACCATCAGGGAAGTCCCAGTGCTTATCATTCTTGTGTGGCAAAGTTCTCCATACTGTGTATTTGAAGGGAATGGAAACCTCAGTATTGGTCCATCTGCATCATTGCATCACCTCGGAAATCTGAGTACCACCCACTGGGATGCATCTACCTTATTGTAGGTGAGTTTACAAAGGACTTTTGATTTTTTTTCTTTCTCATTTTATTTACACTATCAAGGATTTTCATGCTTGGGCACTTTTATTGCTTAATATGAGATCTTAGACCACTCAGCCTGAGGGCGGTTTTCAGTGAGAACTTACTGTTCTTACTGTGGCTCCTGAAAGGTCCACTGGCCTCCTTCTCACCCTTGGTGTTGTTCAGTCACTAAGTCATGCCCGACTCTTTGTGACCCCATGCACTGCAGCCAGAGCTTCCAGGTCCTTCACTGTCTCCCGGAGTTTGCTCAGATTCACGTCCATTGAGTTAGTGATGCCATCTAAACATCTCATCCTTTGTTGCCCCTTCTCCTCCTTCCCTCCTCACCCTGGAGAATATTTAAGGAGATGATTCCTTAGACCCCATTAGACATCCTTGCCTTCTGTGCTGTCTCAGCAGCTCCCTTGCTCCATGAATATCTTCAAGCCCTTTAACTAACTAGTATACTCTCCAAGAGAGTATATTAAAAAGCAGAGACATTACTTTGCCAACAAAAGTCCATCTAGTCAAGGCTATGGTTTTTCCAGTAGTCATGTATGGATGTGAGAGTTGGACTATAAAGAAAGCTGAGCACTGAAGAATTGATGCTTTTGAACTGTGGTGTTGGAGAAGACTCTTGAGAGTCCCTTGGACTGCAGGGAGATCCAACCAGTCCATCCTGAAGGAGATCAGTCCTGGGTGTTCATTGGAAGGACTGATGCTGAAGCTGAAACTCCAATACTCTGGCTACCTGATGTGAAGAGCTGACTCATTTGAAAAGACCTGATGCTGGGAAAGATTGAAGGTGGGAGGAGAAGGGGATGACAGAGGGTGAGATGGTTGGATGGCATCACTGACTCAAAGGACATGAGCTTGAGTAAGCTCTGAGAGTTGGTGATGGACAAGGAGGCCTGGTGTGTTGTGGTTCATGGGGTCGCAAAGAGTCAGACACAACTGAACAACTGAACTGATACTAATACTCTCCAAGTATTCACTTTTGGACAGACTGACTGTGTAAATAATAAACAAGGAGCCCTTGAGAGCACCTTAAGCAGAAAAATTGTATCATTGCATACTTGGGATTAGCCCTGGTTAGTACCTGTGATGGGCACACTCACCAGTGAGATGTTGTTGGGGGTGGTGGGGCACTGATATCATGATGCTGATACTAGCAAACATCTTTATTCTCTCCGTGATCATTTATGCTGTTACTGATAACTGCATTCAAGATATCTTTAAATCTACTTCTATTTTCTGATTGTATCTAAGAGATTTTCATGCACTAATGCCACAACTAGAGTCCAGGCTACTATTTTTCTCACCTGGATTTCTACAGTAATTTCCTAAACACTTCCTCACCTTCAGTGCCAAGCTGACTTAAATCAACTGCCAGGGTGTCGCCTTCTTGTGCAATTATCATCACAATCTCCCTTCATAAGACTCTTCATGCTCCCATATTGCTTTCATGGTACAACCCAAATGTTGGCTCCTCCCATTGGAGACTTTTTGTTCATGTTATGTGCTCCCATGCCCGATACTCTGCTTACCTCATCACAGTGCTCATCCTGGTGTAGGGAGATGTACCCACCTTCTTATTTTCACAACAGGTTGGAAGGTTCCTGAAGATAAGAACTGCACCTTGACCTTAGTGTTCTCACCCTTTAGACTAAGGATCACGCAGCAGGCATTGTTACTATTTACCAAGTTAGTGAAGGACAAAAAAGATCTAGGAGTCTGTCCTACTTAGTCCTTCCCTTTCTAGAAAATGCACGTGAACCTAATTAGATGAAATAGATTGATGAATACAGACATACTCAGGGAAACTCTAAGCATCACATAATGAAAAGATACATTTTAATGATTATCCACACCTCTATATGGGGAGAGATTTTTCACAGGAAACTATAAATGATCTTTTTGAGAGCTTGCCTTAGGTGAGACCTTCTTACCTTCTGCCACATCTATGTTTTCCTGCCCAGGGCTCCCCAGAATTGCTGGAAATATGCAGACCTCATGATTAGCTCTTTTCTGCCCTCAGCTGCCAGATACTCAAGCCACATCTCTGGTTTCATAGTAAGATCAGGATGGAACGAATATGAATATAATTGAACCATCAATCTCATCAGAAACCTTGTACTTTTGCATTGAATTTCCTTTGGGAGATAAAAAGTGTAGGGAAATACTTTCCATAACAACAGGAATTATGGCAAAGTTCTGTTACCTCTTCTGATTCCTCCTTCTCCAAAAGAGAGCTTTATTGATTTAATCAAGAGTGAAAGTACATTGAAAGTATTTTTTTAAAGTAGGAAAGAAAGGGGGCACATTGATTTGTGTACATTATATGACAGTAAAGAAACAAAACCTTTAACTGAGAGGATTTTTAAAAGATTGTTATATATTAGAATGTAAGTATTAAAGCATAAATTTGGAGATAATGGAAGCATGACATTTCATAAATAAGCATCTGCAGTGATGACTTACGTTTGTATTTCATAGACTCCTAAACATTTGGTATCATCTTGGGATTTATCTAGTACAGTGTCTTTTTATTTGTGTTTCTCAGGAAACGAGCTTCTCTAATTAACCAAAATTTATCGGAAGAGGAGAAAGGATCTAAAAACCATGTCCTTGGACTTGACCACAGTGTAAACCTGTGGAATATTTCCTTTATTTATTGTTCCTAACGTTGGGCTTCCTCCTAAAAATAAAACACAAACACCTTCCAGGGACCTAGAAGACCCTGCAATATTTGTCTCTTGCCCACCACTCCAGTATAACCCATCTTGACTTTCCCCCTTGCGTTGGGCTCTGTTTCCCAAATACACCCAACTCTTTCCTCCTCCAGACCTTCTGCCTTCTCAGGACGTTTGTCCTTGCTTGTTCTGCCCAGGCTATTTTCCTTCAGAGCTTCTCAAGTCCAACTCATTCTCATCACCATGTCTCAGCTTAAGCGCCTCCTCCCCAGATGAATAGATATCCCTCAGTTACTGTCGGAAGCACCCTCTGTTCTTACCCTTGCCTTCTGCACTGCACTCGATGGGAGAGGAACCTAGATCTTCCTCTACGAGGAACAGAACCAGAACTAGTGTTCTAGGTAACTCACCCCTTCTAGAATCTAGGTCAAGGTTACAGTTTCTGTTAGGGGAAGCACACTCGCTAAAACCACCTACCCTGGCCAGGCACCATCATACCTATTTTCATGAGTTATCTTACGACAGGAGACCCTAGTAAGGAACACAGAACTAAGAAGCCACCACCACCTGGAAGAGCTCAGGAAGGGTAAAAAGGAGACGGCACATGTCCTACCACCTCCCAGAATCCTTCTCGCTGGCATCCATCTTGGCTGAGCAATGCATGTGCCCCCAGGAAGGACCCTGAGTCAGAATGATCGGCCAAAGACCACCCAGAAACTACTCCCATCACCAGGTAACCGGGGACTGACAGCAGCTCCCCTGGGTTCCTTTACCCCCCTGCTCTCCGCCCCGGGCCCCTTCCCAGTAAAGTTTCTTGCTCTGTCAGCATGTGTGTCTCTTCCGACAATTCATTTCCACGTGTTAGACAGGAGCCACTCTCGGGCCCTGGAAGTGGTCCCCTTTCTGGTGCCAGTTTAAGGGTATTTTTTAAAAAGAAAGGCAAGGAGTCTGGAAACATCTGGTTCAGGATGAAAGCCCAAACTGATGATCAGTATTTCTAAACTGATGATCAGTATTTCTGCAGAGGACCAGAAAATAAAAAATCAAGGACAATTTTAGGAAAAGTATGACCAAAATAACACCAAAAAAAAAAAAAAATCTGCATTTCCTTCCGTTTTCATATGTGGTGGCTGTTGATTATAATAAGCTATTAAATATATATGGTATAGTGCCAAATTCCTGATCCCACATTATCCCTTACAGATGAAAGAGCCAGGCAGCCAATGAGCTGGTTAAAAACTGGCAGGTGGGCTCAGATTTGTGTTAATACTGGATGGGATACAACCATTTCACTTCTTGTATTCAACAAATATTTGCTGTGGGTTAAACATGTGTTGTGTCTTAATCATGCTGAATATTAATCTTTGCCTTCCTGAAATGTTTGGTCCAGAGCAATTATAAGAATAGGTTCCATCCCAGAAGCAAATTCATTTACACAAAGGAAGGCCACAAGGAAAATGTAAAGTTCGAGACTGTGGAATATTAGACGGAATAATTGAGGATTTTCGCAGAGAATCCTTCAAGTCAAAGTCCTTCAAGATGAAGCCAAGGTTTAATGTTCGGCTACCGATGGTGGAGTTGAAAGCAAAGTACACCCTGGGAAACCCAAGGCGGTATCTATGCAAGATATAAAGAGGTCTGTTCTAAAGGTACAGAGTTTGAGGGATGGCTGGCAGGTGAATGGAAATGGACCATGAAATGGTAATCCAAGCTGACCTGGAGAGGTTTGGGGTTGAAGACACAACTTTTAAAATGAAGCAATTGTAAGTAAGTAGCATAGCCAGCCATGGTATTTGGAAATGAATACGCTTTAAAAAGGTTTGCTGTTAGAATGATTAGCACAGAATCCAGTTTTAAAGACTAAGTAGACGAGAGAGGGAAAAAAAAAAAAAAAACCTAGCTAAACGGACTAGAGGAGCTAGACTGGGGGGAGGGTAAGTGTGCCTGAGGGATACAGGACGCAGAGGGGCTTACACGGACGAGCCATGCCCACAAGCCGGGTATCCGGAGAATCACTGTTACGGATGGATGGGAGACGCAGGGCCAGTTCCATTGACAGACTGAGAAAAATGAAAACGAACGCGTTTGGAAACGATCTGCTCACCTTCCTAACCCCTACGACGGAACAGCTAGGCATCAGACTAAATCAAGCACCAGAGCAGAACAACATAAAGCGTGCTCAACTCTACAGGCGGCGGCGCGTCCTAAAAAGAAGACGAGACCCCCTTGCCCACCTCGCGAGGGTCCTCTCTCCCACCCAGCGCGTAAATCACACACCTCGGAAGTTTTGCATTAGCCAGCCCAGCAGGGGAGGAAATTTTCTGCAAGTACAGAAAGCAGAACTAGGGCAGTCCGAGGAGATTGAAAGGGCAAAACTATCACGCAAGAAAACTGTAAGTTCTGATTAGTTTTATGACTTTGCCTTCATGCCTCAGGAGCTCCATTGATCACGGCTTCCGCGACAGGTTGGGGGTGAGGAGGGGAGGGCGCTGGAAAAAAAAAAAAAAAATTCTCCAAACTCTCCTCCAGCTCGGCGTTTTCAGATGCAAATACCTCGCCGGGAGATGGATGGGCTGCTGCCCCTCCTACTTCCATCGCTCTCCTGGATTTTCCTGCGAAGGACTCGGTCTGCGCGGAGCTGTCAGAAGGGCGGTGGAGGAGGGGTACGCGGGGGGTGCGCGCGCGGGGGTGCGCGCGCGGGCGGCGGAGCGGCTGCGGTGCCAAGAACCCTCACTCGGGCTCCGGGAGGTGCCGGAGTGTCGGCGGCTCCGGGTCCCGCCACGCACGGCGCTGTCTACCGGCGCGGGCCGCCGACCACCCGGTCCTCCCCGCCGCCCGCCCACCCGGCCCGGCCCAGCGCGCCCTCTCCGCCTCTTCTGCGCCCGCCCACTCGCCCCCCTCGCCCTCTCTCCGGACGCGCGCCCGCCGCTCGCTCGTTCCGGACCTAGCGTCTGAGCCGCCCCGGGGAGCCGGCCGAGCCGGCGGGACCGGGGCGCTGGGGGCCCGCGCCGGGTCCCCGCAGCCCGCGTCCCGCGGAGAGGGCTGTGATCGGAGCGGGCGCCGGCCGCAGCGGGTGCCGAGCGGGCGCCGCGGGTCCGCCCCGTGCGCCCCACCGCGCGCCCTGGGTCCCCAGGAGCCCGCGGGCGCCCGGCTGCTGAGCGCGCGCCCTTTCGGATGCCAACGCCCAGGTGGCTGGCGCGGGACGCCGCGGAGAGGGCAGCGAGCCCCCAGGTGAGTGGGTGCGCCTGCGGGGGGCCCGGGGAAGGCGCCGCGGGGCACAAGTGCGCCCTCCGGTGCGCCCGGGGAAGCGGGACTCCGCGGCGGGCGGAAAGCGGGCGGGGAGATCCGCGCGGAGTTTCCTTGGCGTCCCCAAGTTACTGCTCGGTGGCCCTGAGATGCTGCTCCGCCGGGCAGGGCGGGCGGGCGGGCGAAGGGAGCCGGGCCCGGCAAGCTGGTGCTGACGGACACCGGGTGCGACGCGAGTTGGCGAGTTGAGCGAGCAGATCCCGGCGTTGTCCAGGTGCAGGGGAGCACGCAGTCCGGTCCGCTGTCCTCCACCGGGAGCATGAGGGGCTGTTGTTGACCCGGGATACAGGCTGGCAAAACTCCGCGCTGGCCGGGCGGCCGGCTCCTGCGGCGGTCTGAGACTGCGAGGGGGCGTGTGCCCGCGCGTCCGTCCGACCGGCTGCGTGTACTGCGTTTACCCTTCTGGACGGTGGAGCTCCTGTAAGGGTGTTTGGCTTTTTCCTGTAATTAGTATTCTGCTGGTGCCCTGCATCCGCAGGGCTGGCCTCTGCGAGGCATCCCGCCTCCGCTCCGCCCGGCGGTACCCTAGGTTCCGCGCGGCGTTCTAAGGGTGCCCTGCTTCTCTGACTGGTGGACTTCGTGGGCGCACCTGGTCCGCGGCTGGTTGCGGGTACTGAGGCTCCTGGCATGGATGCACAAGGAAGGACCCATGGTCTTTATTGGCTTCACCTTTTAGATCGTTAACCTCGAGGATTTCTTAGATATAGTGCAGGTGAGTGGAGATTGGTACTGAATTACTCAGCAGTGGGCAGGTGGGAACCTGTGAAGAAACCAGCAAGGACTGGGTAGCTTTGGAGATCTGAACACTGAAGCCCGAATATACTTACAACGCGTTCGCAAGAAATATCTTCTCTTGACAGGAGCACTTATTAGGTGAAACATCTTTAAGTAAAGACTCGCCCTTCATAATTCCTGTAACCCGGCAGAAATTCAGATTATTTTGCATTCAAAAGTAGACAAACAGAACTTTATGGGGGAAAATAGGGGGAAAAAAAAAAAGTAATGTGTTAATATATGGCTTGAGGTAAGTGACAGTATGCATTAAAAAAATTCAGGTTAGCAGCACGAAAATGTATATTTTAAGAGTTTAGGGGCAGTATTAGCCTTTTTGGTTGTTGTTCTTTAAAGGAAAGTTCATATTGATATGCTGTCCGGCAGCGATATCAGAATAGTTCTAAGTGTGTCTTTATAAAGACAAGTTGGTAGTGAAGAGCTAAGGAAGAAAGTAATTGTATTGGAAGCTTTCAGTAACTCACCAGATTTACTTCTTTCCGGAAGAAACTAGTTAGATTTTGTTTACACAAGCTGTTCTCTTGTTAGTACATAAAGGGCAATCCATTAAGAATCCTTTTGTTCATTTTGGGGCTCTTTGGGACAGTATGGATTAAAATGCTAAAGAATTGAGGCAGATAGTCAAACTGGCAACTTTATAGACGTCTGGCTTGTTATGCTAGAGTTTCATATGGAGTGGAGTGGCAGAAGCAATTAGGTAGCATCCAGCCTTAATAGTCTTATCTGGTAAAACTAGCTGTGAAAGTCTGTCTGTGGAAAGAAAAATAAAGAAAACAAAAATCAGTAGTGCAGACCATCACCCTGCTCGAAGCCATTAAGGTTTGCAGCCTTAAGAAAAGGGCATTGTGCTCTTACAACCTGAGATATTATTGTAATTAAGGGCTGCAATAGGTCATTAGAATTGTGTTAACAATTGGCTGACAGGCTCACACCTCTTCTTAAGTAGGCTTTTATTGATTTAATAGCACAGGCTTTTCCCTTTCTTATAGAAGGGTAATTGTAAAGCATCTGTATTATTGTGGTTTACCCTTGAATTGACTCTAGTTTTTAGTGTCCAGTGAAGGAGAGAGGATCAGGTGCATCCTGAGTGGGTCACTGTTCTGCCTCCCTATGTCTAAAAATCCACCCACTCTCTGTCCTCCTTTTTAGTTTTTTTGAGGGCAGAGCTGATAACAACTTCCAGAATGTAAAGTGGTATGAGGAAGTGACTACAGTCTTTGTAGTCAAGTTCAATACTTTGTCAGTCTTTTAAAAATCTTTTGTAAGGTATCATCAGTTGTTCAGTGTTGTTAACATGTATGCTTCAGTGATTTCCATCCTTCTTTGATTTTATACGATTTTGCATTTACTGCCTTAGTAGCTCCTATCACATCACAATTCTCTCTCTCACATGCAAAAAAAGGTTTTTTACTGGCTTGGAGGGCTTCAGAGCCTTTAGCTGAAATTGGGAGTCTCAGAAACTTCTAAAATAGCTGAGGCACCATCGTTGATTGCAAAAGGACAGTGATGGGAGCTTTTCTCCTTTGCATGAAGGACTCAGTTGCTTCTAAATGGGGTGATGAAGGGGAGCTGAGGACAAGGAAGGCATGTGATCAGAGTCCTGTGTGTGACCATCTCCTCAGCCTCTGACAAGCAGAGTTGATCTAGCTGCAACCAGCAGTACTCGAGTGCCTCCTCTGGGAATTTGCTGGTTTTGCAGAAAGATACCCTTGCAAACATCCCCCCCCCCCCCCCCCCCCCCCCCCCCGGTTCTGCGAGACTCCTCACGGACAAAATTATCAGTGCAGATGAATATGCAGGCATGCATGTCTTTACGTTCATTTCAGATTTTCATTCTGGTAGAAATTTCTGTTTGACTGTTTTGCAGACTGTTTATTGAAACATGATGCCTTTTATTGAAGTCGTGTAAATGCAAGGGTAAATTAAAAGTGAAAATTGATCCCGCTGAGATATGTTGCAAAAGTACAAAGACACAAGCCCTGTGAGTATGAGTTGACCATTTTGATGCTATATAGAGAGCTCAGAAGGACTGTGCTCTGTCACTTTCTTTGTAATTTACATCGGCTGCTTCTAGTTAATTGTAAACAGTTGTTGTTTTCTCTTTTTCATTCCTTTCACCCATGGCAGAAGTTATTTGTGCTTCGTGGCAATTGACTCTGTAATCCACTTAGAGAAGTTTTCATTCCATGTCTGATAACCAGAGGCAGGCTACTGGCTGTGTGATTCATTTCCAGGGCCCCTGCCTGAATATTTAGGCCAGTTAACGGTAGGAGGTTGTGGTCTGTGGTTGTAATGTTATCTGGCCCAGGGAGCTAATGGGTTTGATCACAGTTTCTTTATGTGAGAAGTCACATATCACAGAGGGTCCCCAGCCTCACTAATTAAAATGTAAAGAATTATGCCTTTTAAGTAGAAAAGAAGAGGGCTGCTTCATCAGTATTAAAATTATTGAAGTTAATGCTAAACTTTAATGGTATAGAGATGAAACAAATGATAGTATATCTCTATACTAAAAGCTGAAGATGAAATATTAAATCTAGAATGATTATCATGGGTAGTTAGGAACAGAGGAGCATCTTGAAATACAGGACTTATAGCAACAACTAGATAACCATCCATGTACATTCTTATATCCTAAGGTATTTTATTGAGAAATTGGAATTTACCCAATTTCTAAAACAGCCAATGGAATATTATTCAAATGTCAGTGCAGATAGTTAACTACCATAGCATTACAGCGTTGTAGGAAGTTATTATGGATGCTAGAGTTGTTTCGACGGGAAAAGGCAATTTTAAAATTGGGTACTGCTCACTCTGTTTTTGATAATATATAAACATGCAATCCTGAACAAGAGATCTCTTGAGTATCCCGTTTACATTCTATACTCTCTCTTGTCCATTCTGAGTGGAATCCTTGATGTTCCCCTACTTTGAAAATTCAAGCTCATGGTTATATTAAAAATTTGAGTAAATTCTGAAGGTAATAAATTAGATCTTAATGATCAGATTGAGAAATATTTAACAAATACTTTAAATGATCACTGCATCCCAGTCATGCCCAATTCCATCTGTAACTAGCCGTGTGACCTTGGCCACTGCACAGCCATAGGCTTCGTTTTCGTTAGTAAAGAAAGAAAAGACTGCCATAGGTTCTTCTAATGCGTCTTCTATCAATACTTTTGTGGTTCTACCTCTTGAGTGGGTTGGAGATTTATTTATTTTTCCCCAACATGAATGCTCAAGAAAAGCAAGCGTTTACCTCCTTCAGCACTGAATGACCCTCATTCTCTCTCTCTCTTAGATGTCATCTCTGAAAGCTCTGTTTGTGTGTGATAGTTGGAACTGACGTGTGGCCATAGCTCTTGAAGTGCTCCTTGCCCTTGGATTACTTTCTGTTGTAACTCATGGTGTCTGCTCACTGACGAAGGGGAGGTTAGAACAGATCATTCCCCGCTTTTGTGTTCCCCAAAATGTGTTCAGTGGATCTACTGTAAAAACAAGTGAACATAACAGTGAACCAGTATGATCCTTTTTACAAAGCAGCGCACTCTACCTTTGTGGCAATAGTGAGGACCTGTGTGGAGACCAGTGGCTGCTGTCCTGGGGAAAGCAAGGGCAGATGAAGGTCTTTAATGGAGATATGAAATCAGAAGGCAGTCTCTCCTTGTTGAGTTTAAATAATACCATTTAATACCCAAGGAGTATCCAAAACGGAGCAGGCTTCTTTCGTCAAACTACAGAGCTCATTCATGAAGGTTGTGCGTAAAACTGGTGATATGGTCAGAGTACCCTCTGACTATTGCTCTGAAGTGCACTTTTAAGCATGGATGTTGTTCAGTCTTCATAAGCATGCATTAAAAACATGTTGCTTGTCAAAATGCATCAGGTTGGCCAAAAAGGTTGTTCAGGTTTTCCCATAAACTGAACAACCTTTTTGGCCAGCCCAGCAGTTCGACTTGAAAGCAATCCTGGAAATGACAGTTTCCTCCCAAAAGGCCAGCAGCAAGATTTTTTTTTTTTTTCCTCTCCCATTTTGTTATTGTTACAACTGTGATTTCTTGTACTATAAACCATCCAACAAAACATCTCAGGGAATGTTCTAACGGTGTTTGGCGGTTACCTGTTAGGGATTTCTCTGATTCTTGTGGAGTATTTTCTATCAAGTTCACTGTCAGTCCTTAAATGGCATTCTTACCTTTGTTTTTATAGAAAGTGCAAATTACTGAATTTATTCTAAAACACTCATGTTCCACGTAATTGTGAACTGGACCGTGTTTTTTATTTTTTTCCTTTTGGCCGAGTTGTGCTGCCTGCAGGATCTTAGTTCTTCGACCAGGGATCGAACCTGCACCGAGGTGTGGAGTCTTAACCACTGGACCACCAGGGAAGTCCCAAACTGGTCCCATTTTTAAAAGAGAGGCAGGCTGTCTTTTAGCCTTTAAATTACCAGTAGGTAGTATACTACCTGTTAATATGTTATGAAGTAAGTATATTTCACAACAGTTGCAGAAGACTTGTATCTGATGCAACTCCAGACTCACAGAGGTTGAGCATCTGTTCCTTGCCTGTGATTGAGAGAAACTGATGGTATAGAGTCTTAAACTGAGGTAAGCCATTGGTTTATTCATATTGCACTGCAAAAAACATTTCTAGTTTAACTAAGTGCCAGAAAACCTAAGCTAGTAATATTCTATCTTCTTTTAATATAACTGATAGTCATAGTTTATAGCTCCTTATTTCTAGAAGGCAGATAGTCCTGTGTGCCTTTTAAAAAAGCAGTTTAGCAAATATAAATTAGTTGGTAATTAGGCATGTGCTTTAACTACTCTTATGGTTCTATATTAATGTGAGTGGTTGAATAGGATACATTTTATGCTACTTGTAGTGTTTTTAGCATGCCGTCTTTAATTTAGATGGAAAAGGCTCTGTAAGATTTGCCCTTTTGCTCATTGATGCATTAAAAATACATTTTTTGTTATGAAAGGTTTTTTTAGTCATTGTTTGTTTTTAGGTCTGAACAAACATTTAATTAAGAGCATGATGGTCACTTGATCTGATTTTTGAAAGTAGTTTCACAGAGGTGTTAGTGGAGCAGAAAACAAGAAAATTTTATAATGATGAATTCATTTGGGTAAAATAATATTAGGTATTAAGGTTAAATGAATAATAAACTATCTACTTGGAAATAATTCTTTGCCACTTAGTTGAACAGAAATAATTGGAACAAAAAGGTAGCATGATAAAGTAATTTCAGGTCAACAAATGATGTTGATTTAGTAAATAGCACTTGACTGATTCTTACCTCTATCTCTCTTTTTTCTTTTTTGCTCCAGTCCATTTAAGATTTCCTTTGTGAGGCTTCATTTTGCATTCTTTTGACTAAAGTGCTTTGTGCTGCTCACAGTATTATTTGTGGTGATTTTCATGTATTTTTGGTTTGGCAAAAAAAAAAAAAAAAAAAAAGAGAGAGAGAAAGACCTAACTAATGTTACAAATTTTAAAAATGACAAATTTTAGCTTTAAAATATCAGAGCAAAAACAAAGTTTTAAATGTTACCCAGAGTTTTTAGATTTTAGATTAATTACCAATCCAGTAGCCATCTCCAGTTTTTTTTTTTTTTTGAAATGTCTGTGCTTGGCCTCTATTCAGCTCTTCTCTCCTCAGAGACAACCTATCCCTGCTGTTTTTGTCCCCAGTGTTATAATGGTGAACATCTGTAACTGTCCAGAAGTTGTCACAGATCTGTAGATGTTACCTAATTGTATACTAATACATTCTTTTTCTGCACTCTGAGTTGGTCATAGTGACCCGGGCAGCAGTCCTGACTTCCAGAGGGCCATCCTTTTAAGTTTTCCCTCGGGACACATGTCGGCCCATGACACAGCTTGGGTGCAGAGGTCTCTGCTCATTTCTGATGTAACATCCCTTGGTTAACTCCTACCTGTATAGGAAAGTGAGATAGGAGAGGAGGCAGAAGAGGACACAGAAGTCTGAGGAAGGGTGTGGATTTCTGTTTTGGGACACAGGTTTGTGAGGCTGTGTTTAACCCATTGTGCAAAAAGTCAACAATTGAAATGTGTTGGGTGCTCAAGTTCATTTATGTGGAAAAGATGTTACTGTGGTTGGTGCCTTTAGACGTGTTGACATTTGTGTGAAGATGGGAAGCCTGTATGGTGAGGTTATGGACAGGAAATCTCAAGGTCAAGTCTCGATTACTTCTGTTTGATGACTGCAGATAACTGAAGGTTTTTCCTGAGGCTTCAGGGCCCTTCCTGTCTTTCATGGTGACCCAGCTCATCCATGGAGGGTGAGCTGGTTTGAGCTGTTGTTCTGGCCTTTACCTCGAAAACCAAATCTGACCGGAAAGCAAGGCAAGGATTTGGGGGGACAGGTGAAGAAAAGGGGACATCGGACCCTTGCCACACCACTTCATCCTACTGTTATCAAGGGTATGTTCCTGGCACGGTTTGTAGCCTCTGCAAGGTATTTATGTACATATCATGAAACACCCTACTCAGATCACTACCCTTCACATGTGATTTTGTGATTTTTACCAGCACACTGTACAGAGGGTGTTCTAGAGGCATTTATGTGCCTCATTAAAGAGAATCTCATCCTCCAGGAATGTACACAATGCCAGTTGAAGTATCCTTATACTCTCTTGTAGACCTTCAAGAAAAGTAAAGGAAATTTGGCTCAAGAGACTGGCAAATACTTCAAATCCTGCACAGAAATGTAATGGGATTGTTCTCAAAGTGATTGTGACTTCTGAGCATGGTAGAGTAGTCAAGGATTTCCATGTTGACGTCTATGGTTAAGTTTTCATATTAAGCATGAGAGTGATTATAATGAAAAGAAACATTCCATAGACATTTTTTGAATGTCAATTCCAGGGCCTCCTTCTCTTCTGGATACTAGGATCCAGAGATAGGGTAAATCATCCCTGTTCATCAAGGTTTCTGTTAATACTAACTGCTCTTAAAACCCTTGATTTAAATAGGAAAGTTCAGAATTCTCAGGTATCTTTCCTCTGCAGATATTGTCATGTCAATGACTGAAATAACTCATGGCGTTTTCTGTCACTTTGTTGTTTTATGTGTTCTAGCTTGTTCCATCACTCCACAGTCTTGTATGGAAAATAAATAATCAAGAGGCAAAAGAGTAATTTAAACATGTTAAAATTCATGCTCAATTCTGTAAATACGTCAAATGCTTCCTTTATATTCCTGTGGCTTTCCTTAATCTCTCTACCCTTTACCTTTAATTATTAACAGTGTGTACTTTTTCATAACTGAAAAAAGACAACAAAAGCAATTTTATATAATTAAGACCTGTACAAACAGACTTTATAAAATGATATAGCTCAACTCCCACATTTTGCAAATGTGGAACATGAAGTCCCAAAGGGATCCAAGGTCATTACAGCAAATGATGGAGGGTCGTGTGATCTATTTCCAGTCCAGATTATGTTTCTTTCTTATCAGTGAACATCCTGAGTGAACTCAAATAAAGTTATCCAATACCAATACCAGTCTTTCACTTATAAGAATGACAGAGAATATGGCTTTAGGAAAGAAAACATTACATTTTTTTTTTTTTTAAGTATTTTGTTGCCATTGTTTGTATGTATCTAGATGCTTTGTTTTATAATCTGTGTAGTTGTCCAGGCACTGTGACTAGAACTATTAAGTATGTTTTCATTCAATTTGCTTACAAAACAGAAACTCTCAGACTTTGAGAATGATCTCATGATCGGGTCGGGGGGAGCAGGGAGGAGGAAGGATGGGGGAAGGAAAATGGTTAGGGAGTTTGGGATGGACATGTACACACTGCTATACTTAATGTGGGGAACCAACAAGGACCTACTTATAGCACAAGGAACTCTGCTCAATGTTATGATGCAGCCTGGATGGGAGGGGGTCTTAGGGAAGAAGAGATACATGCATATGTGTGGCTGAGTACCTTCACTGTTCACTTGAAATATCACAACATTGTTAATTGGCTATACCCCAATACAAAATCAAAAGTTAAAAAATGTTTTCACTAAGTGTTAAGAGTTTTCTGAAACATTTTATTATAAATAATATGAAAATGAAAACATCACAAACTAATTTGAACATAAGTAGTATCAAACTTAAAATGTATAATTTTTAAGTTTGATACTACTTATGTTACATATATATGTGTGTGTGTGTGTTTGTGTGTGTATATATATATATATATATATATATATATATATATATATATATTTAGTGTTTTTAGTTTTTGCCAGGGACTATCCTTAGCTTTTTATGATTTGCTTATTTAATCCTATGAATTAGATGAAATTATTAACATTTTCATTCTATAAGTGGGAGGCTTGAAGATTCATCTCTGGAACTCTGGAACTTATTGTCTTAGAATTTAAGCATCTTTTCCAAAATTGCATAGCTGAGACATGACAGACTCAGATTTGAATTTATATCTGAGGCAGATGCCCACAGACTTTACCAGCATTTAATTATAAGTATGTATCTTAGTCGCTCAGTTGTGTCCCACTCTCTGCAACCCCATGGACTGTAGCCCTCCAGGCTCCTCTGTCCAAGGGATTCTCCAGGCAATAATACTGGAGTGGGTTGCCATTTCCTTCTCCAGGGGATCTAACTGACCCAGGGATTGAACCTAGGTCTCCTGCATTGCAGGCAGATTCCTTACCATCTGGGCCACCAAGGAATTCCAATTTAATTATAAGAACTCCCCAAATCTAGAATTCTGAAAAAATTCATTTGCTGTCTAATTTTTTGGAGGTTGGGTACAATTTCACACAGAAACAGTGTTATCAAGTTCCCTTAATTGATAGAGTAGCCTAAATTGACACAGAATTGAAACAGAAGAACTATACAGAAAAGATCTTCACACCCAGATAATCACAAAGGTGTGATCACTCACATAGAGCCAGATATCCTGGAATGCCAAGTCAAGTGGGCCTTAGGAAGCATCACTACAAACAAAGCTAGTGGAGGTGATGGAATTCCAGTTGAGCTATTTCAAATCCTAAAAGATGATGCTGTGAAAGTGCTTTACTCAATATGCCAGCAAATTTGGAAAACTCAGCAGTGGCCAGTTTTCATTCAAATCCCAAAGAAAGGTCAGTTTTCATTCCAGTCCCAAAGAAAGGCAGTGCCAAAGAATGCTCAAACTACCACACAGTTGCACTCATCTCACTGGCTAGTAATGCTCAAAATTCTCCAAGCCAGGCTTCAATAATATGTGAACCATGAACTTCCAGATGTTCAAGCTGGATTTTGAAAAGGGAGAGGAACCAGAGATCAAATTGCCAACATCCGTTGGATCATCGAAAAAGCTAGAGAGTTCCAGAAAAACATCTACTTCTACTTTATTGACTATGTCAAAGTCTTTGACTGTGTGGATCACAACAAACTGGAAAAATCCTCGAGAGATGGAAGTGCCAGACCAGCTGACCTGTCTCTTGAGAAATCAGTATGTAGGTCAGGAAGCAACAGTTAGAACTGGACATGAAGCAACAGACTGTTTCCAAATGGGGAAAGGAGTACATCAAGGTTGTATATTGTCACCCTGCTTATTTAACTTCTATGCAGAGTACATCATGAGAAATGCTGGGCTGGATGAAGCACAAGCTGGAGTCAAGATTGCTGATCAATAACCTCAGATCAAGATCAATAACCTCAGATACGCAGATGACACTACTCTTATGGCAGAAAGTGAAGAACTAAAGAGCCTCTTGATGAAAGTGAAAGAGGAGAGTGAAAAAGTTGGCTTTAAGCTCACCATTCAGAAAACTAAGATCATGGCATCCCGTCCCATCAATTCATGGGAAATAGATGGGGAAACAGTGGAAACAATGACAGGCTTTATATTTTTGGGCTCCAAAATCACTGCAGATGGTGACTGCAGCCATGAAATTAAAAGACGCTTGCTCCTTGGAAGAAAAGCTATGACCAACCTAGACAGCATATTAAAAAGCAGAGACATTACTTAGCCAACAAAGGTCCGTCTAGTCAAGGCTATGGTTTTTCCAGTAGTCATGTATGGATGTGAGAGTTGGACTATAAGGAAAGCTGAGCAGTGAAGAATTGATGCTTTTGAAGTGTGGTGTTGGAGAAGACTCTTGAGAGTCCCTTGGACTCCAGGGAGAGCCAACCAGTCCATCCTAAATGAAATCAGTCCTGAATATTCATTGGCAGGACGGATGCTGAAGCTGAAACTCCAATACTTTGGCCATCTGATGTGAAGAACTAGCTCATTTGAAAAGACCTGGATGCTGGGAAAGATTGAAGGTTGGAGGAGAAGTGGCTGACAGAAGATCAGATGGTTGAATGGCATCACCATCTCACTGGACATGAGCTTGAGTGAGCTCTGAGAGTTGGTGATGGACAGGGAGGCCTGGCGTGCTGCAGTCCATGGGGTGGCAAAGAGTTGGACAGGACTGAGCGACTGAACTGAACTGAAATTGACATCATTTGGCGATATTGCATTTTAAAATATTTGGTCTTAGGGACCAAAGTATTTCTGCTGTAGTTTTTACGAGCAGTTTCCTTCTTTCTTGAGGAATGAGAGCCATGAATCTTGAAATGTTCTTTGGCCAAAGGGTTCCCATTGCTGGACTCAGTCTGGTCACCACGACCCTAGGTCACCCCTCCCCCATCCCCAGGAACCTGGTTTTTGAAGGAAGTCCCGTTGCTTCTTACTAAAGGCCACTTACCAGGAGTGCCTGGCCCCAATTCCCGATCGGCATATACAAATCCGTACACCAGCACACCATTTCCTTGTTTAAGTGTTTACCTGTCTTTTTTTAACTGCAGGTAACTTGTCTCTCAGGTGGGTTAGCTCAGACCAGGGTACAGAGAACTTCCACCCTAGGTGAGGGTCATTCATCCAACAGAATATCAGTAAATCGCCCTAAGTTCCTTCTTGCTTGTAATTCTAAGTGTAGAACAACTCGCCTTTCTAGAGTGATTTTCAAATGAACCAAATTCATTTTTGATCATCAGATGGGAGGTCTGGATTCTGGGAGATGGTATTCAGTGCACAGACTGCAGTGAATATGCTCCAGTAATAGTTTATCATTCGTGGGGGTTCTCAGAACATAGCAGTTAGCTGTATGTGGAGCTATCCTGGAATGTCCTAAATTTCAAAATGTTATCGCAGTATCTTTAATAGGAGTATGTTCATTTGAATAGAGCTTCAAGTCTATGCAACCTGTTTTTTCCAGTTGTGTGGACCATTTTAACATGTTTAATACAGTTCACCTTCCTTCTACTATATATGGCATGTTCTGTAAGCAATTTGACTGTCAGAAATCATCTGATGAATAGCAGACATTTCTGTTACAGGAGAGAAGGGAGAAAGATGGAAAAGTTGGCACAGAGAGTATTTTCTGCTTTGATAATGAGATATCTTGTGGCTTCATGTTGTTAAGACTATTTTTCTCCTCTCAAAAATTGAAAGCAAATCTTATTTGCCTTAATTATCCTATTGTTGATTTATTTATAGGTAGCCAAATGAATTCATAACCCAAAGTGCAGCAGTGATTTAAGTGAGCACTTGGTCATAAATTCTCATTCCTCTGTGTTTTGGGGTGTGTGTTGGCAAGTTGGCATTGTAAACTGATTATCTCTTGCATTATCAGAATTTAGTAGCTGAAATAACTAGACCTTAGGATGCAAGATTTTCGCTGCTGCTAAAACACACCTCTTAGGTGTGCGGAACCGAGAATCAGGCTCACATATAGTCGAATTTGCTCACCCCTCTGATGATCAGTATAATTCAATCCTGTCATTGTTGACAGAGAAAGGCCCTACTATGCACAAGCCATGCTGTAAGAGGTTCAGTAAATATTTATAAAGTGACAAATACCTTCAGTGCAGTAGAATAACCAAACATGCTCCACAGCAGACATGACAATAAGTTTGAAGGTTAGAAATTGGAAACCACTGAGCTTTTCAGCTGATCACAATCAAATCAGAACACATCAAAACAGCTGGTGTTCGGTGGCTTAGAATCAATCAACCGGTTTTGAAGCATCTCATACTTCTTTCTCTTTACAGTTTCACAGGAGAGATTTAAACTAGCATATGTCCTTTCCATTTGGTTAAATCCCTGCTTTGAGCTGCTTGGCTTTCATATTCTAATACCAACAAATGAAACTGTGATAGAAAAGGACAAAAAAAAAAATGCCTAGCATTAAAAAGATTTTTTTTTTAACCGATGGGTTTCTCCATTTGTATTAAATAAACCATATGCTCCCAGTGAGAATGCCCTAGAAGAACCAGGAAAATTTTAAGGTTGCGTTAGGGAATCAGGATATTTCTGCATCAGCAGTATCTATGTCATTTGTGAATACGGCCACAGCTTTTGCAGTTTTCTGTTTTATCATTATATTTTAATGATAATGCAAATAATGATATCTTGGACGATCAAGAGTGAGTGAGTACCAACAAAGACCTGCTGTAGAGCGTGAGGTTCTCTGCTCAGTGTTACGTGACCAGCCTGGATGGGAGAGGAGTTTGGGGGAGAATGGATACATGCATGTGTTTCGCTGAGTCCCTTCACTGATCGTCTGAAACTACCACAACCCTGTTAATTGGCCGTACTCCAATGCACAATATTTTTGGTGTTAAAAACAAAGTAAAAAAAAAAAGAATGAGTTAGTAAGTGCAAGTTAAAAGTTATTTCCGTGTTTCGGTTTCTGACACCCGCTCTTCTCTTTGTTCTGGTAGGTACCTATTACACCATTCTTGGGCGAAGGTTATTCAGCACTTGTGACCTCTCCCCTTCGAACTCTCTACAAATTATTGTCTCTGCTCTCCCAGCTGACACCCTGCCGGAGGCAAGAGCTACTAAGCCAGCTGGAACTGTGCCTTCTCTCTTGTCAAGGTTTTTTTCTTACACAGGAAAAAGAAAGAAAAAAAAAAAGATGAAGTTGGGCAAAGTGGAGTTCTGCCATTTCCTGCAGCTGATCGCGCTTTTCCTGTGTTTTTCGGGGATGAGTCAAGCGGAGCTCTCAAGGTCCGGATCCAAGCCCTATTTCCAATCAGGGAGGTCACGCACGAAGCGCAGCTGGGTGTGGAATCAATTCTTCGTGCTGGAGGAGTACATGGGTTCAGACCCCCTCTATGTAGGAAAGGTAGGGTATTTGGCTATTCCAAGTCACAAACAATCCTTGTGAATGTCTGTGGTTGAATGGAGAGCGGCTCATTTTTCTCTGGAGATGAGAAACGCAAAGCTGTCACGAGGTTTCTGGCATTGGTTAGCCAGGCTGGCACAGTCACCCAGGTGTTACTCATCCCGTGAAGCCACAGTTTAGGGAGTGATGCTTTATTCCAAGGTCCAGGCGAGACTCGTATTCACGTCTCATTTACCATGATGGCGGCATGGTAGTAAAGCTGTCGTTTCCAAAATTAGAGCAGGAATGCTCACTCAACAGCGGTCCCCAGTGTTTTTGGTGCTTGGAACTGGTTTCATGAAAGACAGGTTTTCCTTCCGACAAGGATGGGGGACATGGTTTGGGGATGATTCAAGGGCATAACACTTATTGTCTGCTCAGTTTCTCATCTAATGTTGCCACTGATGGACAGGATGTGTTGGTCCATGGTCCAGAGGCCGGGGACCCCTGTACTAATAAATGAAGACTGGTGGGTTCTATGAGCCAATAGATTTTTGAAATTCTTTCTGGGAGTTAACGAGGCTAATAATGCTCATACTAACTTGAGGCTTACTATCCTGTTCGGAAACTTGCAGTTGAAAATGGCAAAAGTGTAATTATGGAGATGGCTGTTTCTAAATCATGAGCAGTTCAAATCTACATTTCTAAGTGGTGGTCTTGTTTTAATGGACTATTAAAATTTCCTTTTTAAAATTAACATTTTGGTTAAAAATGAATGTGAACAGAGGTCCACGAGAAGTGATGTTAGAAGAATGGTGGGCAGTTTGGGGTGTATTTATTTGGCGGCCAAGTGGTGCCCAAGTGGAGATTCTTTACCATTGCTGCTTTCTGTCTGCATGTTTGCGTAGTGGTTTCCATTCGAGCACTTTCTGAGTTGAAGGGTGCACTTCAGGGCACGTGGCCTTTCCCCGACCATCCTGGTACCATGTTCCCAGTTCCTAGTTTGATGCAGGTTTGACTGTGTTCGTGTCTGTGAAGATGTCCTGAGAGTTTCAACTTGGTGCTGAGCCCTGGTGAAGGGTTTCTATAAGTAGAATATGTTTGTAAGACATCTATACATCTGCATGTCTGCTCTTCCGTTTTATGCATCTATTCCTGGTAAAGTGAAGCCCAGCATACTGATGAATTTATCCCTGAGTGGATTTTCAACTGTGAATGATTGAAGGAGAATCTTCGGTATTTGTTTCACGGTTCATTGTTTCATTTGAATAGACCTTGAGTAAGAGTGAAGTATCTGTTTTTGTTGGTAGGTGTCTACATAAGTCAAGGTGATCTTTATTATATATATCTTCTTATTTTTCTTTAAATGCCTCTATATTGTACAAATACTGATACTGTGTTGTAACAAAGGAATTCAGATACGTTAAAGATTTCTAGGGACGTGGATTAGGAAATTTTCTAGCCTATCATAGCATGTTTCTGTCCTGATGAAGGATTTGCATGCATGTGTGCTAAGTTGCTTTAGTCGTGTCCGACTCTTTGCGACCCCATGGATTGTAGCCTGCCAGGCTCCTCTGTCCATGGGATTCTTTAGGTAAGAATCCTGGAGCAGGTTGCTGTGGCTTCCTCCAGGGGATCATCCCAACCCAGAGATCAAACCCTTGTCTCTTATGTCTCCTGCATTGGTAGGTGGGTTCTTTATCACTAGCACCACCTGGGAAGCCCAAGAAAGGATGTACACAAGTTATTGTGTGTGTGTGTGTGTGTGCATATCTATATTTTCAGAGCCAGTCTGCTTTTATCAATAGCACCATCATTTATACTTACTATGTATAAATCTTTCCATCACTCTTATTTTCTTGTAAATCAAGTGAAAGCATTAACCATATGCAATGTTAGTGACCTAGAATTTAGCTCATAATGTCATTCATTTTTAATGATGAGAAATTCATCAAATTCGGTTGAATGGATAGGTCTATAATAATTCATGTATTTCATAAAGGACCAGTGAAAAGTGAAAGTGTTAGTAGCTCAGTCATGTCCGACTGTTGGTGACCCCATGGACTATAGTTCGTGTGGCTCCTCTGTCCATGGAATTCTCCAGGCAAGAGTACTGGGGTGGGTAGCCATGCCTCTCTCCAGGTGATTTTCCCAACCCGGGGATCAAACCAGGTCTCCTGCATTGCAGGCAGATTGTTTACTGTCTGAGCTACCAGGGAAGCCCAAAGGATCAGTAGTTATTAGTTATTATAGTAGTTATTACTACTATCAGTAGTTATCAGTAATGAAAGTGAAAGTCACTCAGTCGTGTCCGACTCTTTGCGACCCCATGGACTCTATAGTCCATGGACTTCTCCAGGCCAGAATACTGGAGTGGGTAGCCTTTCCCTTCTCCAGGGCATCTTCCCAACCCAGAGATCGAAGCCAGGTCTCTAGCACGGCAGGTGGATTCTTTACCAGCTGAGCCACAAGGGAAACACAGTAGAAATCATACTTTTGCACAAATGTAAAATTTTCTAAACATGACTAAAACATTCCCACTAATTTGGTTTTAAATGGAGTTGCTTGAGTGAGACTGACATTTGGAAATCAAGATAATTTAAAATTTAAAAAAAAACTCATGTTTTAATTTTTATAACGTTCACCATAACAATTCAGACTGCTTCTATCAAGATAATCTGTGTTAAGTCAATTTCAAGTTTTGAATGCATGTCTCTAGGTTACTTAAGTTCCAAATACATGCAAAAGTCCTGGGCAATGCCGTTGCTGTTTTTCTATTAATAAGAAATGGTGTGGTTCCTTGATTAGGTAGGAAATATTCTGTGCTTTCCTTTCAGTTAATTAGAGACAATCGTCTAGCAGACTTGATGCAGCAGGAAACAAGTTTGTGCTTGTCTCTTGAAGGCTGTGTATTGGGAGTTCAACAGTGCTCTTCACAGTAAGATATTCAGGATGGAAACAGGTTTTAAAAAACACTTAACTGATTAAAATACAGAAAAAGGGCAATAAAGTAATTTGAGATGGAGAGAGAATTTATAGAGAGGACAGACAAATGAACGTGAATAATCTAGACTTTCTGTGTGAGATGATGAAATGAGTCTTTTTAGGTTAGTGTCCTGAATGGGCAGAGTTAAAGGGAAATTTTGACCTCAGTACAATTTCTATCACTTGGATGTGTACAGTTGATATATATATACACACATAAATATATTCTTTTCATTTTTTTTTTTTCCTACCTTGAGGGAGGCTATGACCAGTTTTCAAAGACAGAATAGAAAGTTCTAGATTAATATGCAGAAGAATAGATAGGCAGATAATGGATTTCACAAATGCATATTTAACATATGTTGGTTAGATGGCTACACTCTGAGTCTTCCTGAGAAAATCGAGCTGTTTAGGTAATTTGGAAAATGTAAATGTTGACCTTGATAAACTTGATAGCTTAATTTAATCACAAAATGAATATGTATTGTATGCATCAAATTGACTTAGGTCTGATTGCTGACTCGGGCATTTCCTATTAGTTCTATGACTTAGGTTAAGTTGCCTAATGTTACTAAATTATAGTTTCCTCATCTTTAAAGTAGGAATAATGATATCTGTAAATCAAGGTGGTTTTTTTTTTTGTTTGTTTTTACTGAGAAATAATGAGATAAAATATTTGGAATATAAATTAATCTAGACATCATATTTATCTATTTCACTACATACTAATTATAAATTAACCAGGTTGTGGATAATCTCTTGTGTTATATGTCCAGTGTTATAGTTGTGATCCTTCAGATGAAAGGAGGCATTATTTTATGTCTTAAGTAGTATTTAAACTTATTGCAATTAATTATGGGATTGGTCCATATTGGATGTGCTTGGCGATACATGTCTTGTATAGGATAAGACTATGACATACATATGTGGGTAAATGATTCAGTCCTTAAACACACGGACTTCAAATGTCAGATCATGTCTAACATTTTTTTACCTTCAAAGTTGAAGACGATGTTAATGGCTGATGGCCAACAAGATCAGCTAAATTAGTCTACAGTTAAATAAAATTTGATCTTTAAGGTAGGATAGTGAAGTCACAAGATGGCCATCATGTTTTATTTTAGCCAATTTCCTGATTTTGATAACTCAAGATGAAAATAGAACAGTCTGTTGAAAGGGACCAGGAGTTCTTCCAGAATCCTCCGTAAGAGGCCTCCAGGACACACTTCTGGGCTGGGTTAGAATCTGACCTTTACAATGAGCATCTCATTGTTTTCTTGTGATTCAAATTGACAAGCCGCTGAGTCTTAGGTAAGCAGTCATTACTCTGATGGAGCTCTTTTTGTAAGTTAAAGTATAATTGATGTATTTGTGCTCTGTTGTATCTGACTCTTTGCCATCCCCATGGAATGTATCCTGCCACGCTCCTTTGTCCATGAAATTTTCCAGGCTAGGATACTGAAGTGGGTTGCCATTTCCTTCTCCAGGGAAATCTTCCTGACCCACGGATTGTCCCGTGTCTCCTGCATTGGGAGATGGGTTCTTTACCACTGGCGTCACGTGGGAAGCCCCATAGTTAACATACTGCACTGTATTATTTTCAGGTATACTGTATAATGATTCGCTCTTTGTATAAATTGAGAAATGATGACCACAGTATGCCTAGCTGACATCCATTGCTCTACAGAGTTAGAAATTCTTTTTGTGTGTGTTGAGAACTTTTAAGATCCATTCTCTGCACAACTTTCAAATGTGCAATACAGTATTATTAACCAGTCACTGTGCTGTATGGAGCTCCGTTTTAAAGCATAGTAAGTAGTGCATCTTTCCTTCCGAGGAGTATTTTCTTGCCTGTGCAGCAGGGCACATGGATCTTAGTTCCCCTACTGGGGATGGAACCTGCGCCCCCTTTACTGGAAGTGCAGAGTCTTAACCACTAGACCTCCAGGGAGGTCCCCAAGAGTATTTCTTAATTACAACTGTGTCTGTTTTCTTGTCCTGTCGTGGGAAGGATGAAGGTAGAGATGCCCTTTTCTCTTCTTCCTGTGAATTTAACATCACCCTGCCTTGGCTCTTTGAAGTGCATGGGAAGTAGCTGTGTCCAGCCACCTGATCGCATCACACTGCAGTTTTCTAGCCCTGTCTTTTCCTCACCTTGGCATTTCTCACTTACCATCCCCTCACCATCTGACAAAAAAAAATCTGTCTACAAAACCACTGAGCCTGAGTCTGGTATTAAGTGTTTTCCGTCTCTGCTCAGGGTAATGGGCTGCCAGGCCTTCGCTCTGCTCCGGGCCATCACTTTCACTGAAATGTGTGTTTCGTGCTTCTTCCACAGTCTGCTTCTCGAGCTGTTAACATCACTCTTACCTTTTCTGCTACTCCCCTTTCGTCCCCCCCCATTCAGGGAGAATTTATGCCTCTTACCCTAGTCAGAGTCAAAGACATAGGAATGCAGCCTGGGATTCACCCTGCTCTCAATTTCACCTGGCTTGAAAGTGTTGCTGAGCATCTTTGATGCATTTAATTACACCTCACAGCCATATCTCTCACTGAGAGATTTCTCTGTCTCCTGATCCCTGAAGCTCTGCTCACTGTTCCAGAAAAGAAACTTTCCTCTTGAAGAGAGATTGTGTTAAGAGAATTGGGTTACAAATCAGATTCCTTCATGGGGGTAAGTTTATATGAGAATCACAAAAAGAAAATAATCCCAAATATTAAGAACTTAGGGAAGAACATACATGTTCACCTGGGTGTTTCCATAACACCTTATTGAAAAACCCAAATGAACTTTTTGGCTAACCCCGTATATCATAGTAAAAATTACATTTTGTAGATTTCAGAGGGAAAACAGCAAAGCATCCTCTAAATATGTAGATTACCTGAAATTGGCTCCCATCTTAAAAGAAAACAAATAGTTTGTTCTGTGTATGCATAGGAAACCCATTTTCATAACAGTTTTATAACCAGGGTGAATTGTGAAGACCCTGGCTTTTATCTTCTTGTTACTTCACTGGTAGAAATGTGGAACTCCTGGTGGCTTCAAAAGAAATTTGGACATGGATAAGCTCTGTGGGATGCAAATAAGTTCAGACTCTTAGAAATATTTTTTGGCAGTTATTTTTAGCTCTTATAAAACTCTGGAATGACTATAAAGTAGTAAATGTGTTTTCTCCACATAAAATCAACAACCCAAAGTCTTTGTGTGTTCTTTCAAAACCATAATGAAAATAATATATATCAGATTTTGCTACTAAAATGCAGAAACATACCATTAATTCAGTTTCATATGGCCTATTTTCTCTTCAAAGTTATCTTAGGTTAGAAATGAAGGTTGTAATTAGCTACCAAATACTTTACAGGTGAGGCTACACAGCCAGAAGTTGGAGGATGAGGAGTTGCAGTTATAAACCTAATTATAGTCAAACTTGGGCTTCCCAGATGGTTCAGTGGTAGAGAATCTACCTGCTGATGCAGGCGGTGCAGGAGGTGCAGGTTCGATCCTTGCATCGAGAATATCCTCTGGAGGACGAAATGGCAACCCACTCCAGTATTCTTGCCTGGAGAATTCCATGGACAGAGGAGCCTGGTGGAGTATAGTCCATGGGGTCACAAAGAGTTGGACACAACTGAGTGACTGAATATACACAGACACTCAAACTAGAGATAGTCTAGATTGGCTCTAAATTTTCTGATTGTTTGTGTTGATCAGGATCATTTAAAGTGCCGTCTTCTAAATCCTATATATATGTGTTAGTATGCTGTAATGTTCTTTATCTTTCTGGCTTACTTCACTCTGTATAATGGGCTCCAGTTTCATCCATCTCATTAGAACTGATTCAAATGAATTCTTTTTAATGGCTGAGTAATATTCCATGATGTATATGTACCACAGCTTCCTTATCCATTTGTCTGCTGATGGGCATCTAGGTTGCTTCCATGTCCTGGCTATTATAAACAGTGCTGCGATGAACATTGGGGTGCACTTGTCTCTTTCAGATCTGGTTTCCTCAGTGTGTGTGTCCATATATATGGGATTTAGAAAGATGGTAATGATAACCCTATATGCAAAACAGAAAAAGAGACACAGATGTACAGAACAGACTTTTGGACTCTGTGGGAGAAGGCGAGGGTGGGATGTTTCAAGAGAACAGCATCGAAACATATATATTATCTAGGGTGAAACAGATCACCAGCCCAGGTTGGATGCATGAGACAAGTGCTTGGGCCTGGTGCACTGGGAAGACCCAGAGGGATCGGGTAGAGAGGGAGGTGGGAGCGGGGATCGGGATGGGGAATACATGTAAAACCATGGCTGATTCATGTCAATGTGTGACAAAAACCACTACAATATTGTAAAGTAATTAGCCTCCAACTAATAAAAATAAATGAAAAAAAATAAATAAAATGCCATCTTCTCTAATGTGTGTCTTTGCACACACTTGTCACCCATTTGGTGAGAGTAGGAGCAAAAGTTATGAAAAACTAAATTCAGTCTATAATAGTTGGGTTTTAATATTTATGTTGAATTTCTAAATGCAAAGACCAGATTCCAGCTAAAAGGATGACACTGGGCTTTTCTAAAGAAAAGTGTAATTGACCAGCTGTATATGCCATGCTCACTGATACACAGCCAATGTCTGTGACTCACCAAGATAAATGATAGAATTAGATAAGCACAGGGCAGGTGCTGAGGCTTTGCTGGTTTAAGCATATATGGATGAGTGCTAGCGTGGGAGGGATTTCATCCTAATCGTTTCATCTGATTTATATTGATTATCTGTCACAGTGATCGTGATCACTGGAGACAAACCATAGTTTGTAGAACTATGCTTAACATCTTTGGCATGCTGAGCAGCCTCGCATGTGTTTTCTTTCTTCCGCTTCCTTCTCTTCTTCAAATACATATTAAGTACCTGCTCTATGTTAGGTACTGTGTTAGAGTTAAAGTAAAGCCTCTCCATCCTAACATTGTTTGGTTGATAAACCAACCAGGTAACAGGTGGAGATGGAAAGGAGTCAGTTCCACAGCTGATCTGTAGCTGCGGAGGTGGATAACCAGAGGCACAATTCATAGATCTGTGAACAAAGGCTTGCACGAGGATACCTGGAAACACTCTGTGATTTCACGATTCAGTCTCCAAATCAGAGGCGAGAAAAAAAGGAATTATCTCCCTAGAGAGTAGGACAGAATCTTCTAAAACTATATTGGGGGAAGCTTTATATAGCGAAAAGATAAGTAAGCAGAAACCCTGGGTTATACTGTCAAGTTCCTTATTATTGTGGGCTCTGAAATGCATAAATTTCAGTCTTCGCATCTGTAAAATAGAGATCAACTAGGTAAAATTTTGAAACCATCTTGAAGTCATTTCAGACTTACACATAGGTTGCAAAGTATCATTTCAGGACCCAGCTTCTCCGAATGACAGTATCATACATGACTAATGACTACACCTATTGGGCTTCCTGGATGGCTCAGCAGGTGAAGAATCTGCCAGTCGTGCAGGAGACACAGGAAATGTGGTTTGATTCCTGGGTTGGGAAGGTCCCCTGGAGAGGGGAATGGCTACCCACTCCAGTATTCTTGACTGGATAATTCCATGGACAGAGGAGCTTGGCAGGCTACAGTTCATGGGGTCGTAAAGAGTTAGACACAACTGGGTCCCTGAGCTTGTACACATGCAGTGATTATACCTATTATTTAAACTATGAAGTTAACATGGATGTAGTACTCTTTACTTATCAACAGGTCACATTCAGAATTTTCCAGTTGTTACAGTCAAGTGACTTTTCTGGTAGAAACCAATCCTGGATCATATCTTGCTTTTGTCTTGTCTCTCTAGTCTGCTGTCCTTGACTGGTGATTTGGTAGAGTCTCTCACAGTCGGGGTTAGTTTCATGTTTCTTCCTAATGTAGACGTGTCAGGAGATGTAGTTTGGGCAGGAATGCCACAGAAATGGTACAGTACCCTGCTCACTGCTTCTTCTCAGGAGACGCAGGCTGCTAATATGGCTCATTCTTACAGATGTTGACTTTGATCACTTCGTCAAGGTGGTGCCTGCCATGTTCTTCTACTGAAAAAAATCTGAAAGTTTTGAAAACCTGAAGGAGGTATAGAATTATCTAAGTTGCCATTATGGATTAGGATAAATATTACTGGTGATTTGAGGGATATGCATTGAATGGCTCATTAAGGTCCATTGTCCATTTTTAGGATGGGGTTGTGGGTTTATCTGAAACGTGGATGAAATTTAAATCTAAAATGCTGTCAGGTAATAGCCATACTTTTATGTAGTAATTGATCTTGTTTCTCAAAAGCACATCCATTTAGGATGTCTCAGAGAAATTGATCTTGGTTTTTTTTTCTTACGAAGCATGTGAGACTACTCTCTGTTGTTTAGGATTCCAAGAAGATGTCTACTAATCTATATTTAAATAAGAACTTTCTTCCTCATTGCTTACAAAATGTAAAGAACTGTTTTATACTGTAGAGTGTGCCACAAAGTATTTAACCCTCATCATTATAAATAAAACATTGCTTTGGAAAATAATAGGTATAGTTGGCTAAGGTAAAAGAGAATGCAATTGAATGTTTTACATTTTAATATATTCATAAGAGAGCTGAAGTCTAAACAATGAATTGTATTCTGTTTAATGTTGGAAAAGATTTAGTAATGATTTCTGCTAATAATTATTCATAGAGTCAATAACATTTCTGATTCATAGTCAGTACTGATTAAATCTTCAGAAAGGCCTTGAACTCACAAGGAGTTCAAGGAAGGAGGGGTTCTTATATTGGAGATGATGCATTTGGAAGTGCAGTAAGTAGAGTAAGGGAACAATCATTAGAGATAAAATTCAGTAGTGTTAGAGGGCCAGTCTGGAAAGTAAATTTCTGGAAATACATTGTTTTACTTCTATGAAAATAGTTTTGTTTTCCTTCAAAGTATCAGATTTAGTTGCAATACTATCAAGGTCTTTTGACATGTTTTGCAACCTTTTTCCTTTAAAAATGCATATATTCAACAGAGAATAGATATATTTATGTGGACTATCAAGTTATTAATATTAAATGCTATTTCCTAAATTTTACTAAATCTTGAAACTGAACATTGAATAACATGGCATGATAATTAACAGAGACATTAAAATGGTATTTAGCTGGGACACAGAAATATTAGAAATGAACCCTGGAACAGAATTTTCCAGAATAGAGTATGGAAAAATAATGAACTGTTGAGAGTCTAGAAAGAAAAAATTTTGGACTTTTATTCAATTAAAAATAAACTCATCTGTAAAAAATGCTAGTTTTTGGTATATGAAGTACACATAAAACTCAAGGAGTTTTAACTGATAAAAGTGCAGCTTCAAACAAGTGGGGAGACCATTAGCTCATCCCTGAAGGGGTTATAAAGACATTAGGAATGTTTGTAGCTGGTTGGCCGTACACTGCTGTCCTTCACTGAGCTGGTGGGAAAAGATGGAGCAAGTAGGGTCAAGCATCAGCTTAGCCTACTCTTGTACATCATGGCTTGTTGTTGTTCAGCCTCTCAGTCGTGTCCAACTCTTTCTGAACCCATGAACTGCAGCACGTCTGTCTTCCCTGTCCTTCACTATCTCCCAGAGTTTGCTCACATTCATGTGCCCGGTGTTGATGATGTCATCCAACCATCTCACTGTTCTGACACCCTCTTCTCCTCCTGCCCTCGAGTTTTACCAGCATTAGGTTTTTCCCCAATGAATCAACTCTTTGCCTGAGGTGTCCAAAATATTGGAACTTCAGCTTCAGCATCAGTCCTTCCATGGCTTAACATTCAACATAAGAGAAGGTCTGAACTCATTCCCACAAATAACAGTTAGGGAAAAGGAACTGGCCAGGAAAATACTTGTGTTGGCCTCAACCAGTCTTAATTCTTCTCAGACCAAAAGCCTGAGGATTTTCATCTCTCCTGTCACCACACAAATAACAATGACCAAGAGATGTGGACTCTTACACAAAACTGGGGAAACAGACTCTTGGAGGGCACAAGCAAAACCTTGTGAGCACCAGGACCCAGGAGAAAGGAGCAGTGACCCCACAACAGACTGACTCAGGCTTACTTGTGAGTGTCCAGGAGTCTCTGGAGGAGGTGTGGTTTGGAGGTGGCCTGCTGCTGGATCGGGGCACTGAGTGCGGCATTGCATGCATGGGAACTTTTGAAGGAGGTGGCCATTATCTTCATTACCTCCACCATTGTTTAGTCTCAGGTCAAACAACAGGGAGGAAACATAGCCCCACCCATCAACAGAAATTTGGATTAAAGATTTACTGAGCCCCACCCATCAGAACAGGACCCTTTTTCCCCCCACAGTCTCTCCCATCAGGAAGCTTCCATAAGCTTCTTATCCTTATCCCTCAAAGGGCAGACAGAATGGAAACCACAATCACAGAAAACTAATCAAGCTGATCACATGGACCACAGCCTTGTCTAACTCAGTGAAACTTTGAGCCATGCCGTGTAGGGCCACCCATCATGGACGGATGGGTCATGGTGGAGAGTTCTGACAAAACGTGGTCCACTGGAGAAGGGAATGGCAAACCATGGCAAACCACTTCAGTATTCTTGCCTTGAGAACCCCATGAACAGTATGAAAAGGCCAAAAAGATAGGACACTGGAAGATGAACTCCCCAGGTCGGCAGGTGCGTGAAATGCTACTGGAGGAGAGTGAAGAAACACCTCCAGAAAAGAATGAAGAGGCAGAGCCAAAGCGAAAACAACGCCCAGTTGTGGATGTGATTGGTGATGGAAGTAAATCCAATGCTGTAAAGAGCAATATTACATAGGAACCTGGAATGTTAGGTCCATGAATGAAGGTTAATGAGAAGTGGTCAAACAGGAATGGCAAGAGTGAACATTGACATTTTAGAAATCAGTGAACTAAAATAGACTGGAATGGGCAAATTTAATTCAGATGACCATTGTGTTTACTACTGTGGACAAGAATCCCTTAGAAGAAATGGAGTAGCCATCAAAGTCAACCAAAGAGTCTAAAATGCAGTACTCGGAGGCAAATGACAAAATGATCTCTGTTTGTTTCCAAGGCAAACCATTCAATATGGTAATCCAAGTCTATGCCCAACCAGTAATGCTGGAGAAGCTGAAATTGAACAGTTCTATGAAGACCTACAAGACCTTCTAGAAATAACACCCAAAAAAGATGTCATTTTCATCATAGGGGACTGGACTGCAAAAATAGGAAGTCAAGAAATACCTGGGGTAACAGGCACATTTGGCCTTGGAGTACAAAATGAAGCAAGGCAAAGGCTAGCAGAGATTTGCCAAGAGAACACACTGGTCATAGCAAACACCCTCTTCCAACAACACAAGAGAAGACTCTACACATGGACATCACAAGATGGTCAATATCAAAATCAGATTGATTATATTCTTTGCAGCCAAAAATGGAGAAGCTCTATACAGTCAGCAAACACAAGACTGGGAGCTGACTGTGGCTCAGATATGAACTCCTTTATTGCCAAAATCAGACTTAAACTGAAGAAAGTAGGGAAAACCACTAGACTATTCAGGTATGACCTAAATCAAATCCCTTATGATTTTATAGTGGAAATGAGAAATAGATTCAAGGGATTAGATCTGATAGAGTGCCTGATGAACTATGGACGGAGGTTCGTAACATTGTACAGAAGGCAGTGATCAAGATCATCCCTAAGAAAAACAAATGCAAAAGGCAAAATGGTTGTCTGAGGAGGTCTTACAAATAGCCGTGAAAAAAAGAGAAGCAAAAAGCAAAGGAGAAAAGGAAAGACATTCCCATTTGAATGCAGATTTCCAAAGAATAGCAAGGAGAGATAAGAAAGCCTTCCTCAGTGACCATTGCAAAGAAATAGAGGAAAACAATAGGATGGGAAAGACTAGAGATCTCTTCAAAAAATTAGAGATACCAAGGGAACATTTCATGCAAAGATGGGCACAATAAAGGACAGAAATGGTATGGACCTAACAGAAGCAGAGATATTAAGAAGAGAAGGGAAGAATACACAGGAGAACTATACAAAAAAGATCTTTATGACGCAGATTACCACGATGGTGTGATCACCGACCTAGAGCCAGACATCCTGGAATGTGAAGTCAAGTGGGCCTTCGGAAGCATCACTATGAACAAAGCTAATGGAAGTGATGGAATTCCAGTTGTGCTATTTCAAATCCTGAAAGATGATGCTGTGAAAGTGCTGCACTCAATATGCCAGCAAATATGGCAAAGTCAGCAGTGGCCACAGAACTGGAAAAGGTCAGTTTTCATTCTAATCCCAAAGAAGGTCAATGCCAAAGAATGTTCAAACTACCTCACAATTGCACTTATCTCTCATGCCAGCAAAGTAATGCTCAAAATTCTTCTAGCTAGGCTTCAATAGTACGTAAACTGTGAACTTCCAGATGTTCAAGTTGGATTTAGAAAAGGCAGTGGAACCAGAGATCAAATTGCCAATATCCATTGGATCATTGAAAAAGCAAGAGAGTTTCAGAAAAAACATCTAATTCTGCTTTATTGATTACACCAAAGTCTTTGCATGGATCACAACAAACTGTGGCAAATTCTGAAAGAGATGGGAATACCAGACCACTTGACCTGCCTCCTGAGAAGTCTGTATGCAGATGAAGAAGCAACAGTTAGAACCTAACATAGAACAAAAGACTGGTTCAAATTGGGAAAAAGGTACATCAAGGCTGTATATTGTCTCCCTGCTTCTTTAACTTTTATGTGGAGTACATCATGAGAAATGCCGGGATGGATGAAGCACAAGCTGGAATCAAGATTGCTGGGAGAAATATCAATAACCTCAGCTATTGCAGATGACACTATCCTTATGGCAGAAATCGAAGAACTAAAGAGCCTCTTGATGAAAGTGAAAGAGGAGAGTGAAAGAGCTGGCTTAAAACTCAACATTCAGAAAAGTAAGATCATGGTACATGGTCTCATCACTCCATGGCAAATAGAGGGAGAAACAATGGAAACAGTGACAGACTTTATTTTGGGGCTCCAAAATCACTGCAGATGGTGACTGCAGCCATGAAGTGAAATGAATATACGCTTGCTCCTTGGAAGAAAAGCTATGACCAACCTAGACAGCATATTGAAAAGCAGAGAAATTACTTTGCTGACAAAGGCCTGTCTAGTCAAAGCTGTGATTTTTCCAGTAGTCATGTTTGGATGTGAGATTTGGACTATAAAGAAAGCTGAGCACCAAAGAGTTTATGCTTTTGAACTGTGTTGTTGGAGAAGATTCTTGAGAGTCCCTTGGACTGCAAGGAGATCAAATCAGTCAATCCTGAAGGAAATCAGTCGTGAATATTCATTGGAAGGACTGATGCTAAGCTGAAGCTCCAAAACTTTGGCCACCTGATGTGAAGAACTAACTCATTTGAGAAGACCCTGAAGCTGGGAAAGATTGAAGGCAGAAGGAGAAGGGGAAACAAAGGATGAATTGTTGGATGGCATCATTGACTTGATGGACATGAGTTTGAGCAAGCTCCAGGGGTTGGTGATGAAAAGGGAGGCCTGGCGTACTCCTGTCCATGGGGTCGCAAATAGTTGGACACAACTGAGTGAGTGAACTGAAGAGATGTTGGGGAAAAATCCAAGAGAGTATAAGGAGGCCCTCTTCATTTCTAGTTCAGCTCGAATTCTGTCTGCTGTAAGATAAATGCAGAAGAGTAATTTCTCAAGATGGGGCTATGTCACAGGAATGGTAATTACCATAACCAAAATGATTAACATCATTCCAGCAAGTTTTGTGTGTAAACAGTGCACAATTATCTGATAAGAATGCTTCCCTTAGGATATTTACTTATCTTCTTAGTTAAAATGCTGACATGTTTTAAGGTATTTAACTAAAAACACACAATCAGGATTTGGACAACACATACATAATGCTCAACAGATGCGAGTTTGAAAGATTTGTGATGATCACTGGTGGAATTAGTCAAACCAGGCTTAAATTAGATTTTTCTGATTTGTGAGTCTTTTAAGGGTCCACATTGGAGCAGAATCTTCGTACAGTGTAAAAGATTACACTTTCGGTTCTCTGAAGTGAAGAAATGAAAGAGTCGGCATTTTCTTTTTGATAACATATCTGAGAAACTCAGGTTTGTATTTCATATACTCTCCCCTTGCACAGTTTATGTAAGTTTCTCAGTTGAATCCTAACAGCTGAATTTAGATGGCTAATTGATTTTGCTTATTCTGTAGAAGCAGATAATAGTGAGCTCAAGTCATTGGGATTCAGTGTATGATAATTATGTCTAAGAAAAGTGAAGATTAGATGGTTGGATGGCATCACGCACTAAATGGACGTGAGTTTGAGCAAACCCAGGAGATAGTGAGGGACAGAGAAGCCTGGGATTCTGCAGTTCATGGGATTGCAAAGAGTCAGACAGGGCTTAGCGACTGAACCACAAAGAAAAGTGAAGTTGCCAATAGTTAAAGATGATGAACCATCAGTAGTTAAAGAAACAGATGAGAAATAATCGGATGACTGTAAAACATTGAGAGAGCTTATTTGTAATACTGAAATCACACAGACACTGCATGAAGAAACACGGAGCCTTGTCTAAAATGAAAGTAACTTGAATTGTGCAGTAGATACACAACCTTGGAAAAGTGGTTTTTACAGAGATTCATGTCAAATGATGGGATAGTATTGTGAAGCTTGACATTGAAAGTAAAAATACGAGCCTTATTACAAAGGGTAGGGGTCTTGTTGGTTAATCATTGTAGCACCTGCAAATAGACTTCTGGCTGAAACACAACAGCTGTGTTCATGAATTTGGGAGAGTGGTTGTGGAGTGTAATGATCTGAAACAAAACTGTTTTTTTCCATTGATTAGATCATTTGTTGGAAATGTGAGTACAATTGATGATGGAAAAAACATACAAATGAGTAAGGAGTAAGGGTTAGTGTCAGAGGAAGAAGTGCGTTTTATTTCAGATCCAATTAAGATTTCACAGTGGGACTTATGATTAAAAACAAAAGGGACTGATGTTCACATGATTAATGTCACATTACGTGTGTGTGTGTGTGTGTGTGTGTTTGTATATATATATATATATTTTTTTTCAGTGCTACTCTTCACACTATCTATGGCTTCTGACTTGTGTCTAAGTTCGATTTCTCTGTAAACTCTGGGCACACTGATCAAGCTATGTTTTCACAGCACTCTATTTTTAACCTTATATCCAAAGTTAAAGAATGTATAGGAGAAACAGAAACTTAAGTGGGGGAAGGAGTTTAAGCAGCTCCAGAGGCTTCAACAGTCATGCAATAGCTCTTTTTGTTATTTTTTCAAGCAATGGCTGTGGAGCCCTGTACCAAGGTCACAGGATAAAAATCTCTGAAAGTGACCAAGCCCCATAGCAACTGTGGTCCAGGGCAGGATTAAACCTCAGTAATTTACAACTGATCCAGTCAGTTCAAAAGAGAAAAATCAAGATTTTTGTTCCCCTTACTATGAATTTTGTCATAACACAAGACATGATTGCATTACCCACTGGGTGGGCCAAAAAGTTTGTTTGGGTTTCCATAGGTATGATGTTAAGGAAAAACGCAAATGAACATTTTGGCCATCCCAATGTTATTTTTGTTGTTGTTAGCATTATTATCTCTTGAAGAAAATAGGAAAAAAATTAGGGTTTGGACTAATAGATGTGATCAATAAAGTAACTAGTGAATATTCTAAAAGGAAGCTGTAGTAAAACTGCATGTTAACTAGGAAAGCCAAAATCAATTTCTCCAAATACTGTTTTCCTCGGGTAAAAGTGATAAATGAGGGGCCTGTTCTCTCTTCAGCAGACTCTGATAGCTTCCTGCACATGCCGCTGGTATTTGCTTTCTCTTACCTGTCCCTTCAGGCTCTCAGCATTCTGCTTTCATTTTAAAAGTTAAAGTAGTCTTTTTCTTAGATATTTTGTTTGTATTCTAACAGATTGTTTACTGACAATGTCATTCTAAACTTTGCATAAACACTGCCTATATAACTATAGAGTATCACACACTGTTCCAATAAGTTCAGGGGCACGTTTAGGGCAGGGTTAAGAAATCTGAATACTCTGGCCTAAGCAGGTCTCCAGGCTGAGCGCCTGTTGCATCCGTAACCCATCGCCCAGCTGTGTGGCCTGGACGTGGCATTTTCCACATGTTTCTGACTCTGGAGCATGTGTGCTCCAAGTGTGCATGATTTCCTCAGGGCTGTATTGGGAGAGTCTAACGCTACTGCCGTTTCTCAGAGTTATTCAAGGATACAGGCTAGTCCACTGGAAAGACATGGGGCACAGGAGATAGACCAGGGTTTGAATGATAGTTTCCCCATCCTGATGACCCAGAATCACAGACTTGACCTTCCCTAGAATTCCTGTGATGGCCACAGCTCTGTTTTGAAGTCTGCCATAAACTCAGCTGAAGCAAAAAGATGAAAAGGAATGGAGGAAGGAGGTAGGTTATTTTGGGCTTTCTCAAATGTTCAGTGCAAAAGAGAGCAGGAAGATTTCAGTTGGCTGCCTTGTAAGAAACATGTAGAGAATAAAAGGGAATGGGGATAGAGCTGCCGTATGACCCAACCATCCCACTGGTGGGCATACACACTGAGGAAACCAGAATTGAAATAGACATATGTACCCCAATGCTCATTGCAGTACTATTTACAATAGCTAGGACATGGAAGCAACCTAGATGTTCCATAAGGAAGTCGTGGAACATACATGCAATGGGATATTACTCAGCCATAAAAAGGAACATATTTCAGTCAGTTCTAATGAGGTGGATGAAACTGGAGCCTATTATACAGAGTGAAGTAGTCAGAAAGAGAAAGAGACGTTACTGTATATTAATGCATATATATATGGAATGTAGAAAGATGGTAATGAGGATCCAACACGCAGTAGGGCAAAGGAGACACAGATGTAAAGAACAGACTTTTGGACTCAGTGGGAGAAGATGAGTTTGGGATGATTTGATAGACTAGCATTGAAACACGTGTATTACCATATGTAAAACAGATGACCACTGCAAGTTCGCTGCATGAAGCAGGGAACCCAAAGTCAGTGTTCTGGGACAACCCAGAGGGATAGGGTGGGGATGGAGGTGGGAGGGGGGTTCAGGATGGGGGCACAGATGTATCCCTGTGACTGATTCATGTAGATGTATGGCAAAAACCATCACAATATTGTAAAGTAATAATTCTCCAATTAAAATAAATTTAAAAGAAAGGAAATAGGGATTAGATCCCATAAATAAGGGCTTTAGAAAAGGAAGTTTTTTGTTTTGTTTTGTATCCCTAGGGAATTGGAAATTATGTGACAGTTTTCATGCTTACCTTGAGGTATATTACCTAATACAAATGGTAGTGAATTGGTGCATTAAGGCAGTGCATCTGGAGGAAGTTTAGCCTAGTTAGTTGTTAAATCCTAACAGATTCATAAATCAAGGAGATGCGAACGTGAACCTCACCATCACTGCTTGGTGAGGAATTATATCATCCCTCAGCATCTGCAGGGGATCGGTCCTAGAATCTCCCCTCCCCCATCCCAAGGATCCCAAATCTGAGGGTGCTCAAGTCCCCTACATAAAATGGCCTACTACAGTTGGCCCTCCTTCTTTCTGGGTTTCGAAGCTGGCTGAATCCCTGGGGATGTGTGAGCTGTGGATTCAGAGGGTCACGTACACAGCTGCTATCAACTTAACTCTGAAAAGTGGGTTCGATAATGTGTGTGCTTAGCTGCTCAGTCGTGTCCCACTCTATGTGATCCCATGGATGGTAGCCTGCCAGGCTCCTCTGTCCATGGATTCTCCAGGCAAGTATACCGGGGTGGGTTGCTATTTCCTCCTTGAGGGGATCTTCCTGACCCAGGGATTGAACCCGTGTCTCCTGTGTTTCCTGCATTGCAGGAGTATTCTTTACCTGCTGAACCATTGGGGTTTATTAATAGTCTTATGTAACACAGTTGTTGGACTGAAGATAATCTATGTCGAGTACTTCATCTTTGCTACATAGGAAGCACTCCTGGAGGGTTAGCTGTTAATAGTGATCCATATTTTTACTTTCTAGTCCGTTACTTTGTAGTCCATTTCTGTGATTGACCTGCATCAAGTGTCATGGTTTCAAAGCAACCTGTAGTCTCAGGAGTAATTCAAGCGAGATCCCTCACGTTGGCCCACTTTGTGACCACAGACAAGTCCTTCGAGTGTCCTCTTCTTCTGTGCTCCTCTGTCACGAATGGATGCTTGTTGCCAGATCTCCACTGAGTTGGGGTCAGGACCTCCAACAGATAATATCTGTTAAACTGCTTTGAAATGTGTTAAATACTAAACACTAAATAACAGTTATTTTTGATGGGAAAAGCAGTTGTGAGTTACATTTATAAAATATTAGAAACAACTCACAACACACACATTCATTTTCGGTCATTACTGATGAATACTTGGACAGTCTCTTTTGATCATTATTGATGAGTCATACTTGATATATATCCTAAAAACACTTCCAGGATTTGGCTGCTGTTTAAATTTTACATATTCAGAATCAAATCAGATTTAAATTTCATAGGACAGCTTTTCAAACCACAGATTTGAAGAAAGGGCAGGACACACACACACATACACACAGTTGTTTTATTCTCAAATACTTTCCACAACTAGAAAGCTAATGACATCTTTGAGAATTTCCCAGGAGGCAAGAGATTCCAGTGCTATTAGGATTTTACTGAAGAAAAGTAATGCTTAATGGAACTAGATAAAGCTTGTTAATCTCTCAGTTAATTTCCTTTTTTTTCCTTTTTTTTTTTTTAACGATTATGCCTTTAGTCTGAAGTTTGGCTCAGGCCTCTCGCTAAGGTTTACCCAACCTACTACACTCCATTAAGTTCTGAATTCAGAAATGGAGTTTGATTAATTTGATTTTGTTCCAAATACTAGTAGCATTTAAGCACCTCTGGCTTATGTGTTGAGAATTAATCCCGTTTGCCTAACATTTTTGGAGTAGTGAAATTCTGATATTTTGAGGGAGGAGAGGGGATTGAACGTCTTGATATAATTTGATATTTGGAGAAACAGGTATGTTTGGTATGTGTGTGTCATTGGAAAGATAAACAAGGAGAAACTATCTTGCATTTCTGATGGTCTTAAACACCGATGGAGGGACACAGAGGGTACATGTTGGTAAGTATTGCTAGTCTTTTAGGAATTGCCACTGGAGAGGAATCAGTTCAGGTAGGCAGGTGTTCATGTAGTATAATTAAAGTCCGAGGGAAAAAGAGAACCAGAGGTTATTTTCCTTTTTTTTAAAAAAAAATAAATAAAAGGCAGGATACTGAAATCATCCAAAGGATATGTGGTACAGAGGAAGCGGGGCTTCTTAACATGCAGTTTCACAACATAAAGCTGAAGAAATGCTTCTGTCACTAAGCATCTCTTCACATATGAAAATAATCAGATCAGTTGACTATATCCAAATGAACACCACCTGAGTTTAAGGGCAACCTATACATATGAATGTGAAACCCCTCAAGATGTCTTGATAAAATGAATGTTAAACTCATCCAGAAGCTCATAGGAGGCTTATTATAAAGTCTCTATGGTGAGGCTTGTCTTTAGGTGAAAAGGAAAAAAACAAAACACAAAACTCTCCAGTTTGGAGCAAATCTATCCATCCAAATAGTAGTACCTAGTGGAGTGGAGAATACATTTTCTGGCTTCACAAACTTCACTACAGTTTAGGATCCTGTAACTTAGGAGTAATCTTTTGCCTTTAGCCCCTGTGTTATATGATGTGAGAATGCTAATAAGAATTCATACCCACAGACCACCAAAGTATAACTAAATAATTCAACCTAGAAATGTGTATAAAATATGGTACATAAGTATACCATGTTCTTATGTTAAAAAACAAGTATACATAAGGATATTACGAATATTGCCTTGTTGGTGGTGTAACCATGTCTGCACAGAGAATCTAAATTCTCTCATAGTTTCTGCTTTTGATCATATCTCAATGGAAGGTGTCTTAGTCATTAGTGATTTTAGTCACTTAGTGATTTCAGTGTGTATGTTTCTGGGAGTCAGTGACTTTTCCTTTGTATTTACTTCATACTGATCTACAGCAAAATGCTAAGCATACTTAAGTGTCTACCATTATTATTTTTCTATCAAGAGCTGGTTCCATGCTGATTCAAAAACTTATCACGCTGAACTCAGAACATGATGGGTTAAGTAACAAGACCCAAATAGGAAAAATGACAGAGAAATTGGTGCATTTTTATTCCCAGCAATACATGCCATCCTTGATGTTTTTCTACTGTCAGAACTTGCACGAGTGAGAACGAGCCACCGGTTTAAATTCTGCGCCCTGTGCATCTCACCCTTACGGAGGCTCTTCCTCTCGGGGAAACACAAGGTCAAGGTTAGCACTTGCCTCAACTGAGAGTGCTTTTGTCTTTAGATTTATATCCTCAATAGTCTTGCTTCTGGGCTTCCCTGATAGCTCAGCTGCTAAAGAATCCACTTGCAATGCAGGAGACTCCGGTTCAATTCCTGGGTCAGGAAGATCCGCTGGCAAAGGGATAAGCTACCCACTCCAGTATTCTTGGGCTTCCCTTGTGGCTCAGCTGGTAAAGAATCCGCCTGCCGTGTTGGAGACCTGGGTTTGACCCCTGGGTTGGGAAGATCCCCTGGAGAAGGGATAGGCTACCCAATCCAGTATTCTGGCCTGGAGAATTCCATGGACTGTTCAGTCCATGGGATCGCAAAGAGTCAGACGACTGCACAGTTTTCACGTTCACTTTCAGTCTTGCTTCTAGTCTTGGCGTTTTGGCCGATAAACCAATAAGATTTTCCTTCCCAAATCTCTGACCCTGATCCGGTTGTATTGGGTTGGCCAAACAGTTCTTTCAGGTTTTTCATAAGATCTTACAGAAAAAACCTGAAACAAACTTCTTGGCCAATGCAAGTTATGGTTCTCCTTCTGAGTCACACATAGTCCTCACCAGTGCCTTTTGGAAGTCAGTGGAGCTAGAAAACAGAGATAAGTAACTGCCCCAAATGGAGATAGAATGGGAGGAATTGACAGTCTCTTTAGTGTTTTAGAGGAACATCTGCCAAACTTGAGTTTAATTCTGTCTTATGGTGACATCATTGTCATTTTCTGAGAGAATCAATTCTGAATACTCACATTGGTGGTGCTCAGAACGCTTTGCTTAGATTGGCCCTGTTCAGCCTTTCATTTGGTTAGCTATTTCAGATGTACTAAATTTTATGTCAACCACAGTTAGTAGATAATAAAAAGTCATTGAGAAAAGAAAAATTGATTTACATAAGAAATCAGGTGAACATTTACATTTTTCTCTAAAATATCATGAATGTAATCTGACTGTACATATACATTTCATGCAAATATACATATAACTATACTATATGCATTTTATATACTTGAACGTGGATTCTTGGTACAAATTTAGAGCTATTTCACTTAAGAAAAAATAATTTTGTGTTTACAAGTCGATCTTGTAGATGTTTTAGAAGTCTATATTATCAGAAGGGAATGCAGAACAGCGTATGTGTGATTCAGGTCCTTTTCATTTTCGCTTTTCCCTGTTCCTTTCCTCCCTCCCTCCCTCCCTCTCTCCCTTACCATTCCTCCACCACATTTCAGTATCCGTCTGCCACTTACAAGAAAGAGGTACTATCATAAATAGGGCAAACCACCTTGGTTTGGACCTAGTGGTTGATTTCTGCTCGTAGGTACATGAGGATGACAGAAGTGTTAAAATGGAGCAAAATCTTCCATTGATGCATGGCTATGTATGGGTAGTTGATTTTCAGTACTTATTGTAATTATGTTCTGCAAAGTTGCCATGAACTCTGAATGAGCAAATACTGAACCACTGATCATGGGGTAACACATGGAGTTAGGTTCTTCTGAGCCTATGTCATTTCCATCAAGTGGTCAGCATATAGCCTTGTTTGGTATGTGTTTCTGTTTAAAGACACCTTATTTTATATATAATAAATAACTTATTTGTGATATATATGGATATATATGTATATCCATATATATATAGTTGATCATTAACATTGAATTCACAGACAGCAGCTCTAACAGGAGTTAGCTTGACACATATATTTTCCCCCCTAAAGCACATCACAGCCCTCTTGTCCCTACGAACACTAGCTAGCACTTAAGCATGGCACTTGAGGACCACTTTAAATAGCAAAAACACCAATAGAAAGTGCAAACATACACACAAAATAGTGACACTAAAGAGACAATAAAATAAACACTTATTTACATTATAAGGGCTGAAACGAAAGCCAGAGTGTTTAACCTTAGTTAGGAATGGGGAAACTGGGAGATTCAAACTTTTTGCTGCTTGGCTCATGCCCAGAAATGACTGCAAATAAATAAATGGTCATCAGTTGGCAAATTCATGGTGAATTTGTGATGACAGAATCAGGAATAACAAAGTTTAACTGTATCTATGTGAGCAAAGATGTAGAAATTCTAAGCAGAGCCAATTTGGGAGTAGGGATCATGACTGAAACTGGAGGGAGGGAGGCTCCATGAGTAGATTGAAGCTTCTATCCTACGGGGGGACCCTGGCAAGAGCAAGTAAATAAAAGTAGAGCGTGGCAGATGCTGACAGATTATCTAGAGATAAATGCATAAGGGCATGGATATAAAGAGTGTCCTTAGAGGGGTTGTAAGTCTTTAAAGGGTGGTCAGCTTCACTGAATGTGGTATTTTTACAGAGTCCAAAGGGAGATATAGAATTTACCAACCTGGGAAAAGTAAATCCAAGCAGAGGAAACAACAAAAGAGACATGAGTCATGTTTTGGCCCACGATGCATGGGCACTTGCACATCCAATTACTAGGCAACTAATCTCCCTAAATAGACAAACCAGGGGGAAAGTAAATTAATGATGTTGAAGGTAAACTAACAGTAAGATCATGACAAAGCCAGGACAGCAATAGTTGAAAATTCTGAAGAGCTCCAAATGTCACAGATGATAAAGCACCCTCTCTGAAAACAGCAGAATTTTCTGTTCATTGCCTGTGCATATATGCTATAGCAAGTTGGCAGAAACACTGCACTGTGTCATGGCAACCGGATTTCTTGTAGAATGTTGAGTTAGTCTATAAATGATAATTGCATCCTAGCTTTCGCTTGTGAATACCAAATTTAGTCAGGTACCAGCACCAGCCCTTAGTGTGGTGCAGAGGGTTTCTATGGAAAATGGTGTGGTACAGGTGGAAATTCTCACCCCTCTCTTATGGGCCCTCAAGAGGATGTTGGTGGGTTGAAGCAGACATCTTGAGGACCCCTGGCTTAGACTTTGGAATGAGTGATTGCAAGTGTGTGAAGCCGCATTCTATCAGTCTTATTTTGTTTGGTGGAAATTCTGAGCAGAACCAATCAGGGAGTGGGGATAATGACCGAAAGAGAAGATGGAGCAAGACTCCAAGAGTAGATTGGAGCTTCTGTCCTGGGTCGGGGGCACTGGCAAGAGCAAATAAATATAGAGTGTGGTGGATGCTGGCAGATCATCTAGAGAAAAATATGTAAGGGAATGAATATAAAGAGTGTCCATAGAGAGGATATAATCTTCTAAATGGTGGTCAGCTTCACTGAATGTGGTGTTTTTTGCAGAGCCTGCAGGGAGGTGTAGAGTGAACCAAGTGGGCAAAACTGGGGAAAGTCAATCCAAGCAGAGGAAGCAACAAAAGAGAGGCGTATAGGGGAGAGTGGCCTGATACGTTTGAAGCAAAAGAAAGGGCAGGTGTGGGTGGCGAGGAGTGAATAACATATGAGCACAGAGAGGAAAGTGGGGTCAGCAGACCTGGCCTCCTTTGTAACTGCTCTTAGTGAAGGGTTCTTTGATGTAATGGCAATGCTGTTGACATATACATATTAAAAGAAAAAGTCACTGGAAACACGTCCCCATGACTGCTGTAGATATATTGCCCTTGACCTTGCAAGATGTGTGATTTCTCGTCCAGCAAAAACAACTTGACAAGAAGTTCTGGTAGCGTCTTTTGACATCCTCTTATTACTAAACCTTTTTTTTGTGTGTTGCCATATTTTTCTTTATCTTCCAATTTATTTTTAATTTTTTTGGAGTATAGTTGCTTTACAATGGTGTTAGTTTTTGCCATACAGCAAAGTGAATCAGCTGTAAGTATGCATGTATCCCCTCGTGTTTTAGATTTCCTTCCTATTTGGTCACCACAGAGCAGTGAGTAGTTCTCTGTGCTATATGAGAACCCAGTAGGTTCTCATTAGGTATTTATTTTATACATAGTATCAATGGTGTGTATTCCATACTCATTATTCTAATGTTGCCCTTACTTCATTTATTTCGTATCCTTATAAGCTGTCCTAAATCCCTCTGGAGCAAGGTATTCAGTAGACACACAGGTGGAGAAATAGATAATAAGGAAATTGAACTTGTGTTCTTTTATGATATTTGCAGGGACCACAGTTCAATGACTGGCTTTTGGATTGATCTTCAGTTAACTAGGGTTTGGTTACTTTATTGCATCAATCCACTTAAAAGCAGTGCATTTAAATTATGATTTTGCCAAATGCAATGTGTTGTATCTAATGTAATTTTCAGGCAACTAGTTATTAGACAACGTGTGCATGAAATACGCATATGTGCTGTATGAAATATGTCACATAAAAATGTATGTATTTGTATTGGCTAATTCTCAGACCAAAGGGACACATGTAGCATACAGTTCTGTATAAAGACAGCGTGAATACTGGATAGTTTTCTTAAAATACACTAGCAGTCTGGTAGAGATTATGTACTGTGTTCAGTGCAGTTTAGTAAAAGTACATCTGGTAAAAGTGATAATATGAAATTCATTGTGTCATTCTTGAGGCAAACTGTGGTCAGTTAAGAACTACATCCTCTAACTCAAAACTTACAGAAGATAGGTTAACAATAAATTCTTAGCCAGCATTCCAAGACAGCTCTGCCCAAGGTAGTAGATGCTATATCATGTGTGAGAGAAAATCCTAAATTTTTGGAAAGAAGCTCAAATGACAAGACTTGGTGAAAAAAATACCCAGTGGTATTTAGGGAACCTCATATATGTCATTTTCCTAGTAGCTTTGGTTTTAGAGTTCATTGTATATATTATGGAGGAAGTGTTTATTAATTTTACTCTGATTTTAATACTCTGAGAAGACATGAAAGTTGTAATTATAAAGTACTTTGATTTAGAAGAGTTATTTTCTATGCAAGGAAACAGAACCGAGTTTACCACAAAATTAAACTTTTAAATATAAGAAAATGTTTGATCATAAAGAGCAACAGAAATTTTTAAAGCAATATAATAAGATACTGAGCATTTAGTGTAAAATGTGTTATAACTGTAGTGTTCATTGCAAGTACATGACTCTCCTGTATTGATATGTAGAGTCTAGTTCCCTAGGTCCAGAGATATCACTGGAATTTAAGTAAATGGTGGCACTTCCTCGATGGCTCAGCCTGCAGTGCAGGAGACGCAGATTTGATCCCTGGGTCGGAAGGAACCCTTGGGGAAAGAAATGGCAACCAAATCCAGTATTCTTGCCTGAAAAAATCCCATGGGCAGAGAACCCTGTCGGGCTACAGCACAAAGGGTCCCAAGAATCGGATAGGACTAAGCAACCAAGTCCAGGAGTAAATGGTGGGAGTAAATCTGAGTTCATGCTTTCCATTAATATAGCTGTAACATGAATCGGTAAGGATGAAATTTTCACTGTGGCATTTAACACATATCCAGGCTGGTGTTTCTACAGTGATTGTACCTGATTGTAAAGTAGAGGTGAATGAGGAAGTATTTTTCAAACTCAACATTTTGACATGATATATGACGTTTCTGCAGCATACCTAGCCTTGAAAAAGATGATAACCAGAAAAAGATATGAGTTCTGTGGGTTCTAAAGCTTCCCAAGGGGAAAAAAAATGTAACAGTTGCTTTTTGGGTGTTTCACAAAATTGTAGTTGCTCTGCTAAGCCTACCATTCCCCCCTGATCCTGGATCTTAGAAATGGCCTGTACAGGTGTGTGGCCTCAAAGCTTAGGGTGCATTAACTTCAGAGTAAACCCACCTCTGCATAGCATAGCAAACCATACATTTTTACTAAAAATGTTTAACTGAATATGTTAACATAATGTCTCCGAAGGGATTGGGTTCTTGTTCAAAATGATAGTGTCAAAGGATAGCTTTCGGGATTGATAACTTGGGGGGTCAGATCATTTCCTTGGTTTCATGCCCATCGATGAAAACTCATTATTCCTGACAAAAGACAGTTACATTTTAAGTGTTTTTATCAAAACAAATTAAAGATCTTTATCATTAGCAACATTTATTGACATATGCAGGTTGAAAGTCATGCATGAAAACACTTGGGAAATTTTTACCAAAAATCATGTGTTTTTGAGTAGAAATTTGATATATGTGTATGTATATGCATGCTTATATAAATAGAAAGCTTTTCTTGCAAAGCATCTTATTCATGTTTTAAATTCATTGAATTATGTGACATATTTAGGTGTTCAGTGGGATAAGCAAGATGACTATTTGGGGGAAGTAGTTATTAACTTCTGAGCTGTTGTTTCTGTTGCTGCTGGTGTGGCTCAAAGTGCGGTCTGGCTGCTCGCTGCTCAAAAGCCAAGATTTGAGAGGCAAGGTTGGTGACTGCTTTATTCTGGAGACCGGCTGCGAGAGGCGAGAGGACAGCCTCAGGTCCAAAGGCTGACTCCCCCAGCAGTCAGTGGGCAAGAGCTTTTAGTGGGTTGTTTCAGGGATACTTCAATGGAGGCTACGTGCAGAAATAGCACAGTCAGCTCTGACAGTCACCTTGAACTTGCTCATCAGTGGTCTGATCAGCGTCTTCTTGATTGTTTTGAGTCCAGTTAATCTTTAGTTCCAGAGTGGATTTGTTCCCATGTTTTTAAGGCCAGTTCCTGCAGCGGTGGCAGCTTGTCACAGCTCCACTCAGGTCGTATGTAGTTAATTCCTTCCACTTGGTAGGAGTTTTAGGATATACAGAACAGCTCAAGGACATGGCCTGTCTACAGCCTTTTAGAAACTAAAGGTCCTTCACTTTACTTAATGACTAAAGTATTATTATTTTGTCCTATTTGCTTTCTTTGCTTTGCATTTTTCTCACTTCTCTGATTAAACTTGTTCTCTGGCTTAAAGATTTTCTACAAAACAAAAGAGAGGCAGAGACCATGGGCCGGCGAGGACCACTGGGTCCTGGTCTCTCTCACTGCCGTGGAGGTCATTTTGGTGTCAGTTCAGTATAATTTCACAAGGATTTCCATACTATTTGCCATTCATTCCACGAGATACAACAGAAATTTTCTTACAGGTGTGAGGATGTAGAGTGATTATCCAACGCAAGTCACACATTTGGAAGAATTCTTAGTCTAAATTTCAGGAGGTTGGGACCAAGTGATTAAGAGTGTAGACAGAGGAAAAACAAAATTAGAGCTGCTTTAATTTTGAATTCTCTACTGTAAAAGACTGGATGGGCTGTCCTGATACATAAGGGCAGGGACAGGAGTGTAAAAAGCCAGAGCTGTAATTCCCTGCTTACTGGACTGGCTCTTCTCTTGGGTGGGTTCTTTAAGGGAGGACCTTTGCCTTTCATTTTTGCATTCTCAGCCCTGAGCAGATGGTCTGATACGTTTCACAGATGAGTATGGCTAAGGAACTACAGTTTCTGAGTAGACTGGATCGAATAGGACTCTGCACTCAGTAGGCATCTGGGTGGCATATTTCCTGAGTAAGTTGGTGAAACTCAAGGCAAAGGACGTAACCAGTTAGTGTGAAGAAGAGAGAAAAGTAAGTCACATTGGCTCTTTAGGGGGATAGATCTTAGTGAGATGAAAGCCCTGAAATCGTGCCTTAAAAATCTTAAGCAAGAAGAAAGGCAGATATTAGCTGTAAGGATGTTTGGTTTTTTGATATGTTTCCTGAACTCTGATCTTTGAACAGACAGGAAATGAGTGTGTATAATCGGGATTGATTCAGATTCATCAAGTATTAAACTGTCTGGAATAAATATGGCTGGTTTGGTGCAGAATTGGGTATAAGATGAGTACCTGAAATAACATAATGTTCTTCAATGAAGATTTATTAAATACCACTTATGAATATAGGTCTCACCCCTCATTCCCTTTAAGTGCAGTGGAATTTTTATTACTTAGAGCTATTTCTGCTAGACTGTGTACCAGATTCTACATTGTTGGCTCAAATCATCAAAGAGGTTTAAATACTAAACAGTTTTAAAACAGAGGAGCACTGGGGGTCATTATCACTAAATTTAAGCTAAGGTGATTTATCAGGTCTGCTCATCCTGGGTATGGTGGTGGTTTAGTCACTAAGTCGTGTCCATCTCTTGTGACCCAGTGGACTATATATAGCCCATCAAGTTCCTCTGTCTATGGGATTTTCCAGGCAAGAATACTGGAGTGGGTTGCCATATCCTTCTGCAATAAGACACACCAAAATGTGAAATTAAAAAAAGAGAAAGTGGGGGTAGGGTGGGTAGAGAAGAGGGAAGAAAGGGAGGGAGGGATGAAGGAAGGAATAAATCCTATTTGCCACGTTGCGGGTAGCGTTCACTTTGGCAGCTGTAAGCCTTGGTGAGTGGTATGAGCAGGTATATTTAGAGATAATTTAGTTCAGAACTCATCGGGGCCATCAGCTCGTCTGTTCAACTGGTACAAATGCTCAGGGTTCTGGTGGCTCACAGTTTCTTGCAAGTCACTGCTCCCCTGACTGGATAGACCTTTCTCACAACGCTGTTTGCCAGACATCTGTGTAATCTACGGAATAGCATTTGTTGTTCAGTCACTGAGTTATGTCTGACCCTTTGTGACCCCATGTGCTGCAGCATGCCAGGCTTCCCTGTCCTTCACTATTTCCTAGATTTTGCTCAAACTCACAACTCATATCCATTGAGTTGGTGATGCCATCTGATCAACTCATCCTCTGTCGCCCCTTATCTCCTCCTGCCTTCAATCTTTCCTAGCATCAGGGTCTTTTCCAATGAGTTGGCTCTTTGCATCAGGTGGCCAAAACCTGTTGGAGCTTCAGCTTCAGCATCAGTCCTTCCTATGAATATCCAGGGTTGATTTCCCTTAGGATTGACTGGTTTGATCTCCTTGCAGTCCAAGGGACTCTCAAGAGTCTTCTCCAGGATCACAGTTTGAAAGCATTAATTTTTGGTACTTAGCCTTCTTTATGGTCCAACTTTCGCTTCATAGTGAGTGCTGTTTCTGTGTGTCCTTCGGGAAGAAAGAGAAGCAGAGTTATCCCTGCTTTCTTTAAGATGGAAACTGTCTCCAGATGGTTAGCCAGTTAGTGAGAGTCAAAGTTTCTAACATGAATCTGGACAGATCCACCTTCTCCTCAAGTTCAGATTTTACATGTAGCTAAGAAAATTGGCCTGGTTGAAAACCAAATCCGATACTCAAGAAGCTATAGAAAAGGAGGAATTCGTGGTCTGTAATGGTCCTATAAGAAGTCATGTCATCATGAATATTTTTTAGGATGTGCGTTCATTTACTCTTGGGTTATTTATGAAGTCCGTGGGCTGTGCACCCCTGGGGCTGACTGTGTACTGGGGATATAAATAGGCAAAGAGTAAAGAATGGTTCTTGTCCTTTGGGTCACAGCACAGTGAGGAAACTTACAGATAATCTAAGTGTTGTCTGATTGTGGGTTTTATAGTGTGGAGTGGACGGTGAAGGAAAGAGCAGTAAAAGAAGCCTGGGGAGATCAGACAGGCCTTTAAAGAGGGGGTAATATTTCAGCTGAGCCTTGAAGGATGAGAAACTCCCTGAATAAATGGGACGAGAGAAAAAGATTTCTTGTCTCAAAGGAGCAGCCAGGGCAAAGGCATGGAGATGTGAGAAAACCAGTTTGTTATAAAGGGTCTGTGATTGATTTAGATGGCCAAAGAAAGGCAGAAAGGAGAATTGACGCAGCCATGAATCAAGAGCCATATCATTAATATTTTTGCTAAGGAATTTTTTTCATGTTTTTTATTTTTGTCTTTTAGTACAGTTGGGGGATGGTTGTGAGCCTATCTGAATTTCATAAATGCCAACTGCTAGTGTCAAAGGGTTTTAGATCGAAGGGGTCAAGAATGGAGGCAGAAGGTCAGTTCAGTGATGGTTAACAATTCCAGGTAAGAGGTGGTGGAGCCTGAAATGAGGTCCTGGGAGGCAGGATAAAAAGGATAACGTGAATAGCAGTTGTTTGGAAAGTGAAGTCACTATGCTGCTGCTGCTGCTAAGACGCGTCAGTCGTGTCCAACTCTATGTGACCCGGTAGACGGCAGCCCACCAGGCTCCCCCGTCCCTGGGATTCTCCAGGCAAGAACATTGGAGTGGGTTGAGTCATTATGAAATGTTTCCAATTAAGTGTGGAGTGGAGAAGGTTGGGAATGATACAGAAAAAGGAAGAGAGGTGGCCTTTTTCACCCTGAATATTCTTTGGAAGGACTGATGCTGAAGCTGAAGCTCTAATATTTGGCCACCTGATGTGAAGAGCTGACTCACTGGAAGAGACCCTGATTCTGGGAAAGATTGAGGGCAGGAGGAGAAGTGGGTGACAGAGGATGAGATGGTTGGATGATGGCATCACTGACTCAAATGACATGAATTTGAGCAAACTCCAGGAGATAGTGAAGGACAGGGAAGCCTGGTATGCTTCAGCCCATGAGGTTGCAAAGAGTTGGACATGACTTAGCGACTGGACAATAAGAACATCTACAGCATCAACCAAGTGCCTTCCACGTAGTTAGTTAGTGCTGTATTGTGCACGAGAAATCCAGTGCTTCTGGCTCAAGACAGGAAATATCAGGTTAAGTTGCAGTTTGAAAGTATTGAATAATTTGAAGTCCCCTGAAGAATATCCACATGGAGATATTCCTTAATGAATCACTCAAATCCCTAAGCAGGAAAGGTGAGTGAGAGAAGCAGTTTATTGAACCTGGATGATGGTGAAGCAAGTAGGATTGATGACTCAGTGAAGAAGCAACTGAGTTTTTTAAGCTTAGTTATTAGCAGGGCCCTTTGGGAGTGAAGGGCGAAAAAAAAAAAAAAAAGTACAATATACCAATTTTTATTTTCTCCCCCTTTTCTTCCTTCTTTTTCCCTCTCACCCAAACCATCAGAAATACTTTTTAAAATATTGCACTAAATGATCTGAGTGCTCTCTTAATAAAACCTATTTATGAAAGGTAATTGATCAGCTCAAAATGTTCCCACATAATTACGAATCATCACATACTGTAATGAATAACTGTGGGTATATGTAGTAGTGCATTATTTAAAGATGTGGAACAGAAAAAAAAAAGGTTTACAAAAGGGCTTTTGGAAATGTGAAAAAATGAAGATTTCAGTTTCTTGCTTGAGCAACAAACCTTATAAGTTGTAAAGTGCTTTAAGAAGGATTTAACCTAAGACCAAGGAGTGACACTTCTGTCTTTAGCCCCTGCGCTTATGTTCTCTCTTTGAAACATAAAACATGTTTGACTGTATGTATTTCTATGTGTGTGTATGTGTGTGTACATGCATCTATATTTACGTGTGTATATTTCAGTGTTACACATCTAATGTTTGTGCTTGGCATACATATAAATTAGTAAAATAATTACATCTGAGACGCTATCCTTTCTACATGGTATTCTTTTTAAAATTTTTTAAAAATTAATTTTTATTACAGTATATCTGCTTTATTTTACATGGTATTCTTAATCAAATAGTTTATGTGTTAGTCGCTTAGTCGTGTCCAGCTCTTTGCAACCCCACAGACTCTCGCCTGCCAGGTTTCTCTGTCCATGGAATCCTCCAGGCAAGAATGCTGCAGTGGATTGCCATTCCTTTCTCCAGAAATCAAATAGTTTACTAACGTAATAAAACCTGATCCCTATTTAGTGTTGTGTAGTTTGTAAAACCCACTCCAGTACCCTTGCCTGGAAAATCCCTTGAATGGAGGAGCCTGGTAGGCTACAGTCCATGGGGCCGCAAAGAGTCGGACACGACTGAGCGACTTCACTTTCTTTTAATACATTATCTCACTTGAGTCTCACAGTAGCTCTTTGAGACTGGGGCAAACATTATCATTAGTTAACTTCTTCATAGGAGGAAATTAAAGATGAAAGAAAGTTCTGTAGGTAAGTAATAAGCAATGGGGCCCTGCCTTGACTCCAAGCATTCTGGTCACAGACCATATGCCCCTCTCATCACTGTCCATTTAAACTCATGCTAGACATTCCACTAGAATTCTTAGGGGCCATGTTAAGTGATCCAATATATAATACTAATTTAATGTTTACTCTGGGATTCTGTAAACAAATCCATAATTTGTTTACAATGTGACAGAATTACTGGGAAAGCAGATACAACTTCACTAGTTTGGATTCCTTCTGCACTAATAGTTGTGTGTGTACTCAGCGCTCAGCTGTGTCTGACTCTTCATAGACCCGTGGACTGTAGCTCGCCAGGCTCCTCTGTCCATGGGATTCTCCAGGCAGGAATGCTGGAGTGGGGTACCATTTGCCTACTCCAGGGGATCTCCCCGCGTCTTCTGCGTCTCCTGCATTGGCAGGTGGGTTCTTTACCACTCACACCACCTGGGAAGCCCCTGATAGTTCTCTGAATGCTCCAGTTCTCCTCATCCTTCTCTGTTTCTCTTTGGCCTTTATTTTAAATTGATTTTGCCGAGTTTTAATTCAGTGGCATTTGACTAAAAAACCTTTTCTCTGTTTAGTACACTGATTTGTTTATACGGTACTGGATATTAAGTTTTGAAAATGACATTAACTGTTTTGTGGTGGTGTGTTAGCCAGTTTTCTTAGGTGCTCCTGAAGCTGACATTCTGGGTATGAGAAAATGGCTCTTAGAAGCTCCGGCTGCCTTCCGCGGAGCACCAGGATGTTTGCTCGGCCAGTGCGTTCTTAAGAGTGGCCAAACATATGGACGACATCGTAGAGAAGTGGAAAAAAAGAGGCAGAAAAGGAAAAGGAAGGGTTTTCTGGTTTCTATCCTCTGGAGAACTGATTTGATGTGCCCTCTAGGGCTCAAAGGGAAGTTAGTGTCTGTAGAGTACAGTGTAAGGAATCAAATACCTCAGCCTTGAAAAAGCTCTGGTGTTACCCCTTCGAGAACCTTGTAGGTAAAACAGTAGGCAGTATTCCACCCTACGTCTGTGTATCATTTATGTTTTAGTTTTCTTGCTTTGTATTAAAAAGCAAGTATACACAATGCAGATGGGAGAATGTGTGTATCTTCTTCCTAAGGGGATAAGCATAGGAATAAGATTGTATCCTGGAATGATACATTTTTCCAGCTTTGTGGCAGCAATGTTGCATTGTAATTTTGTAGTTCTGAGCCCTGCAGAGCTGTGGATAAGAGGGCATGCTTCGCTATTTTCATACCCTATTTCCAGAGGCTCTCTCATCTGTGCAGACTGATTCTGTTTGACCTGTACTAAAACTCAGCTATTTACTGATTTCTATTTAAAAAAGAAATCTGTAAGCATTTTTTTAAACTATAAACAATTTTTGCAATATTCAAAAAAGTTATTACATTTAAGTGAAGCCATGGGAGGGGGCAGGGCTTTCAACACTGCAGCGAACCAGTCCTCGTCTGAAACGCTGTCCTTGGCTAACCCATATCTGAGACCGTCCTTGAAGGGTCTTTTCCTTCCTCCCTGAATCATCCAGCTTCTGGTTTTTCTTTCCCTTTCATGTGTACTGCAGGATTTAACAATTATTCTTCACAACTTGAGTGTTTGTAAGGAAGGAAGGGGTGGGTGTCTCAGTTTCCATCCCACAAAGTTTTGAGACATCTTTTTTTTTTTTGCATAAGTGTGCACATTGTAGGCGGCGCTAGTGGGGAAGAACCCACCTGTCAGTGCAGGAGACCTAATGACGAGGGTTCGATCCCTGGGTCGGGAAGATCCCCTGGAGGAGGGCATGACAACCCACTCCAGTATTCTTGCCTGGAGAGTCCCATGGACAGAGGAGCCTGGCGGGCTACAGTCCATAGGGTCGCAAAGAGTCTGGCACCACTGAAGCGACTTAGCACTCACACATGAGAAATTTCAGTGAATATACTTATTTCCATGTAATTATAAAAAAAATATTTTTCACTGCATTAAAAGCCTGTCTAACAGTCCTAGTCCAGTCTATAGATTGGCCCTGCAAGAATTAGGGTTTTTGCTGATGGTGGTAATGATAAACTGCTTACAACATGTGATCACACTACTTGTCACCAGAGGAGACTGTCACTCAGCGGGATTGCAACGGAGACTTGATTTTGTAAAGAAAGTAAAAATAAGATCATCTTAAAAGATGTTCTGGAGAAAACGCATGCCTGGGCGGTACTAAACAATATCCTGTCACTTGTTGAAGCTGGTGGCAGAGTGTTTTCTTGAGTGACATAATATTCAATGCATCATGTGCTCTTTTCATTTTTACTTGACGTGCCTTGATTTTCATGTTAGATAAATGCAAAGTAGGAATAATTTTGGTATGAAATCTGATGGATTTGATTGTAGAAAGCCTTAGGCAATGTGTTCTTGTCTGTCGCGTTCCAGGGCAGAAGGGGGTTGGTGTAGGAGATTATGGGAGAATTACAAATAGGAAATAGAGAAGAACCAAACAGCGTATTCTCTCAATTATAAGGTGCATCCCCCCCCCACCCCTACATTTTGCCTTCAGAAAGTGGGATGCCTCATACAATAAGGACATCTTAAAATGATACCATACAGATTTCTTGTTCTTTTGTGGCAGAATATGTGATTATGGGGCACCTAACGGTCATTGAGCTTATGCCACGGAGGACCTTGATGCTAAACTGGTCTTTACTTTTGAAAGTATTAAGAAGCCATCCATGATCTTGAGCTGGAGAGCAATGAAGCTGTTAATGTTCTAATAAGATGCAGGGGACAATCACCTAATAATAATATGTGTTAGAGATGTTTTAAGAGGGGAGACTAGTTGAGAGTCTGTGCATTTTGGGGATGGTATGATTTGCTTCACTGTTAATGTGTATGAGAAATAATGAAATCCTGATTCAGGGCAGTGATGGGCGAGGTAGAGACAATAGTAGACGTGGCTCTTGAGGTGGATAGTTCCGGTCTGTCATGCGCTCTTAACTACTGTCAACATTTTAGAATGCTTTCTTAGTTTTATAGTTCTATTTATATAGTGATTGTGTAACCATAATATATAATCTTTTGCATGCTTAGCATTTTCCATGATATTTCTCATCTACTGTGAACTTTTTTCTAAAAATCCTTCAAAAGCATTATTGAATGGATGCATAAAAGATACATGATTGAATGTTTAAATTATTTTCAGTCTTTGCCATATTAAAGGGAATGATTCAGTGGAATGCTTGTATATAGATCTTTGCATGAATGATGGTTTTCTTAAGATAGACTACAAGAAGCAGAATTAGTTAAATATTGAAAGCTCTCTCAAAAAAAATTGGGAATTGACAACTGTTTGGGGGAGGGGATGAAAGTATCAGGAGGCATCAGGGGAAAAAAAAAAGAAAAGCTCAGAAATTCAGTAGCTATAAACTGACATTTGCATTACTAATTGTTGGTTTTTTTTGTATCAGGGAATACGAGAATCTAAGATCTTTAAGGTCATTCAGTTCTTAGGATGGGAGGTGAGGAGGGGGCAGCGTGGTATAGATGAGATCCGGTAAAATACAGACTTTGCTGCTGGCAAGATCTAAGACTGAAGTTTGACCCTTTTAGGTAAGTTTAGACACAGCACTTAATCCTGTTAAATAACACTTTCCTTGTGTGTAAAATTAGGCCAATAATGCCACTGCAGAAGTTTGTTAGGAGAATTAAAGGCCCTTTGGCCATGTGTCTGGCACATAATTACACTCAATAAATATTAGCTCTCACTATTAGCATTTGAAAAGAGAGCTATAAAACAATATGTGAAGCAGAGCGGATAGAAGTCAGGATTGCACATATAAAGCGATAAAGTAAGTGTTCAGTTCAATTCACTCAGTCGTGTCCGACTCTGCGACCCCATGAACCGCAGCACGCCAGGCCTCCCTGTCCATCACCAACTCCTGGAGTTTACTCAAACCCATGTCCATCGAGTCAGTGATGCCATCCAACCATCTCATCCTCTGTCGTTCCCTTCTCCTCCTGCTCTCAATCTTTCCCAGCATCAGGGTCTTTTCCAATGAGTCAGCTCTTCGCATCAGGTGGCCAAAGTATTGGAGTTTCAGCTTTAACATCAGTCCTTCCAATGAATAACCAGGACTGATCTCCTTTAGGAAGGACTGGTTGGATCTCCTTGCAGTCCAAAGTAAGTGTAAGAATACACAGAAAGGAATAGAGGATACAGTCTTTAATAGGAGTGATGGGGCTTTGAGTTAGTCTGGATCTGATCGTCAGCAGGAACATTTTCTGTCATTTCTTCACCTTGGTTAAAATGGTCCCTTCCCACATAGTATTGCAATCCAGAACCCACTGGTCTCAGTGATTACTAATAATTGTTTTATATTTGACATGTGACCATACATGTTTATTCTGGTGTGGACTTCTTTTTTATTTAAATCACAGATAATGTACAAAAAAAAAGAAAAAGATTCAGCCAGCACTTTTAAAATTAATTTTTTGGATCAGTAACAAAGGAAGTTTTACTTAATAGAAGCAACATAGAAAACTAGGGGGGATATACCCACCCCTAATGATGTCCTCCAGAAATGTTTCCTTGCATTAATATCCCTCAGTAGCAGGCTTCTACCAGAATATCATTATCATCACAGCACTGCTGCAAGGAGTTTGGGGTGATTCAAATTGAAATAGAATAATACATCTAATCCATGTATCTGTAATGTGATGTGATGAAACCCAGGGAAAATGTATAACATTTTAAACCTCACAGAGAGCAAATGGGTTTTCTTAGTGTGTATATTTGTAAGTGATACTAATTGAATTTGTGCATAAGATATCAGACAGATTCTAAGTATTATTAACAACACTTCCTTTAACATATACACTCCTTTCTGACAGTTGTGTTTAGGTTAGCAAACTGTTTTGTTGTACCCTTTAATGTTACTTTCTGTAAGCTCAGGACATAGATTTTTTAAATTAAAAAAACTAATTAGTTCTGTTGAGTTCTTTTAACCAAATTGCAAGCTGAGGTCAGAAGGAAGAAGTTTTCCTCTCCCCTTCTAGGTTCTGCTGGCTGGTCTAAGCATTAAATTCGTTTGAGACAGATTGACAGAAAATCAGACAAATTTAAAATAGAGGGGAGAGACCCAGAAGAACTTGCCACAAGGGCTAAAACCCTCACCGTAACTACCATCTTCAGTTAAAGGCAAAAGAGGATGTTGAAGGTAGTGGTTTGGGACTTCAAAGGGGAGAACTTTTCCATAAACAACGCATGTTCGATGAGCAGATGTTTGCTGGGCCAGGCAGAAGGGCTGGTGTATAGAGTGGTCTCTGGACTTCAGGTCCTATCTAGTTCCCCCCACTGCACACCCACCTCATTCTTTGCAGGCATGTTTGGTTATAGCTCTATTTGGGGAGCAGACCCCCTATCTGAATTGTTTTAGGCAGTTAGAGGACAGGTCAAAGCTTCTTCCTGAGTCTTTTGAGTCTAGTTTTCAGCTCAAAATAATCCTCATGACAGAGAGACACTTCGGGCTGCCAAGTTTTTCTCCCCTACGTTCCTATAGCTTTATTAACTTTATTACATTTCTTTACAGACACTTTTCACCTTTAGGGCATTAAACACAAATCCAGACTCTCAGCGGCAGAAGGGTAAGGCATCCCTTGGTTGCCTTGGGTGCTGAGAAGGTTCACAAGAGACTTGACTTCCCTCATTTATTTTTAAATCATAATGTTATTTAGAGGAGGAAAAAATGTGTCTTCTCCTTAGGTCACCTGAGTCAAAATATAGCCTTCTTATTTCTTATACCTGCTTTGTTTCCCATGAGACAATTACATACCCCATGGAGGGACCTGACTTGGAAAATGGGTTTGTTTTTGATTTAGGAAGATTTTGTGTTTGTTGAAATTATTCTAGGAATTCTTTGAAGGCAAATTATTGCCTCAGCTCTGCAGACATGCTAATTTTTGCTTTTTTATCTAATTAATGAACCTGTTTGCCTTTCAAGATGATGTCATTAGTCAAATGGAAGAATATTTTCCTCCACTTCTGTATTCCTTTCTTCCCTCTTGGTGTGTGAATCTTGGATTAGGTGTATAATAGCGTGGTCTGGAGATCTTTTAAAAGCAATGATAATGATAAAGTCCATGGGCACATACTCTGATGGAACTATCCTGTGGGGTATGTGTGTGTGTGTGTGTGCACGTGTGTGTGCAGGCATGCTCGGTTGTATCCGGCTCTTTGCCTCTCCAGGGACTGTAGCCTGCCAGGCTCCTCTGTCCATGGGATTATCCTGGCAAGGATACTGGAGTGGGTTGCCGTTCCCTTCTCCGATTCTGCGGTGGGTCTGGGCATCTCACCACATGGGTGAACGGAAGACACTTGCCCTGGGCGTGCAAAACTTGAGGGGGTTGTGTAAGAAGAAACACATCAAACTTTGGCTCCCGGGCTCAGGGAGTTAAGGCCCTTCTGCTTCTTCCTGTTTTCCAAATAAACCCCACAGAGAATCCTCCTTACCCTTGTGACTGGTTCATTCACTGTGTGAAGTGTCTAGAAATTAAAGGCTTTGGGAGCATGGGAAAAATAAGACTGTATCAGGTGTGGACGGAAGGAAACAAGCGGCATTCCGCCTGGGGAAATGTCTTTGAAGAGCTTTGCCTCCTGCAGCTTCTTCCTAGTGGCTTCCCCTGCTGATCTCCAGCCCTCTGATCTCGCCTCTCTCACCAAATTGTGCAAATGTGCTTCCCACCGCCTGTGCCCCTGCCGGAGGAGGCCTGGGGTGTGTGAGCACAGATGTCCTCGGACAGCCAGGCTGTGCCACGCATTAGTCAGTGAGTGAGTTACCTGCATCTGGGGGACAGACGCTGAGTCAGGGATGTGCCTTTCGGGGATGTATTGGAGTGGTTCTCAGAATCAAAATTGGTGATGAAGGGAGGGAGGGAGGGCTGGGCAGCGGGAGGGGGTGAACTGTGGTGAAGTTGCAGCCTTGAAGGGGGATGGTCTCCGGGGATGTGTGCAACTGGCAAGGCTCTTCAAAGTCGACCTGGATCAGGGGAGCAGGAGGAGCTTGAAATCAGCCAGTCATTGCCTGGGGGATGCCTCCGAGAAAGAAGTATTACCTTCGGCAAAGTGGCTCTCTTTGCCATCTTTTGCAATTTGCCAGACTGGTAAATATCCCGCAGGTGAGGGACAGTTTTTAGGAAGAACTTAGCTGAGAAGCATCAGCTCCTGGCACTCCCAGCGTTTCCTGGGGTCAGGTAGGAAGTGAACCTGGGCGGTCACTGCCATGACACCCCCTGATGACTAGCCCCGCCCCCGGCTTGAGGTAGTCCGTTCAGGGGGCAACTCCTATAGCTCATATTTGACCTCTTTTCTTGGTGGGATTTACAGGAAGGTCAGTAAGATGAACTGCAGCCCCTGATGCTGTAGGTGGTCTCCAGGTTCCAAGCAGTACGCACCATTTTCCTCTCATCACCCAGCCTGCCTCAGGCTGAGGTTCCTGCCCTTGTCCTTTTAGCATCAAAATGGGGCAAGAGAGTATCAGAGTCACCCAAGGGCCCAGATGCTGAGCCTATTCCTACTGTCTCCTTCGTGCAACAGAAGCGTGCCTCCTGCTGCTGGTCAGGATGGATTACACCTACCAGGATGCAATGCTTCTCTTTGTGCATTGGTCCCTTGGTGCTGGGAGTCCAGGGACAAGGCAGAGAGCACTCTGAACCTGGTGGAATCACCTCGCTCTTGAAACAGAAGCATCAGTAGGAATGAGGATAACACGGGCATTCCCACTGTAATTCTAGTTCCTGGTCTTGTGTATTCTGCTTGCCCCAGGAAGCTCTGTGATGTTTAAGGAGGCGTCTCCCTCCAATAGAGGGTGTTTTCCTACAGCAAGTGGTAAGGACTCAAGAGAGACTGACTCCAGCACTTCCAGTAGTTGAAGTGGGCGCTGCAGCCCAGCCTTTGGGGTGAAGTGGGATGGGATGGGTGACCCACTGTGGATCCCCTAGAGGGGCATCTCAGGTGTGAGAAGAGCCTCTGAGGTTTGAAATCATAAGTATTTTCTTTCCACTCCCAGTTTGTTTGCTTATTGTTGTTCAGGGGCTGAGTTGAGTCTGACTCTGTGGTATTTCTGATATTTTTATCGTAAGCATATGGCAGATGAAATTGTTAATTTTTTTGAGTAGACATGCAGTGTTTCTGTGGAAAAATTCTGCTCAACCTCCATTTCAAGAAGCAAAATTTAAAGTCATCCTCCTGAGAAGAGAGCTGAAACCTTCCAAGGGTTTGCTCTCTAACTGCTTCTGTTTTATGACTTGGCATTTAGGCGGCAGCCAAGAAGTGGAGAACACTGCGCTCTCACAATGAAATTGGAGTGACGAGGAGTTTTGATCAGTAAGAAGCTGACTCCAGGCAGATTTTCTTGCAGTTGGTTGAAAGTTGTGGCTGTGTGTCCTGGAGACAGCAACCGAGAGATGATGAGATGTGTGCCGTGGAGCTTTCTCTAGGGAGTGGCATGTAGCACGTGGAATGAAAATGCTTTTCTGAGTTGTTATCAGTCAGTCCCTGGTGAAAAAGCTAAGACTCTTCACATGAAGCTCCGAGTAACCACGCCATAGGCATGAGTGTAGAACTTTTTGAAACGAAATCGAGATTTCCCCCACCAAGGAAGGCAGGTACTTCCATGGTACAGTTCTATGTGGACGTACACGTATGGATAGAAAGTGACCTTTTATGCAATACTTACAAACACATTACTTCATTTTATCCTCACTTCAGGATTTAAGGCTAAGTGGACACTGAGGATGCTGACTGGTTGTTGCTGTTGTTTGGTCAGCAAATCGTGTCCGACTCTTACAGACCCCATGGACTGCAGACTCCAGGCTTCTTTGTCCCTCATCATCTCCTGGAGTTTGCCCAAGCTTATGTCCAATGAGTCTTTGATGCCATCCAACCATCCCATCCTCTGTTGCCCCTTGTCCTCTTGCCTTCAATCTTTCCCAGCATTGGGGTCTTTTCCAATGAATCAGCTCTTCACATCAGGTGGCCAAAGTATGGAAACTTCAACTTTAGCGTCAGGCCTTTCAATGAATATTCAGGGTTGATTTCCTTTAGGATTGACTGGTTTGATCTCCTTGCTGTCCGAGGGACTCTCAAGAGGCTTCTCCAGCACCACATTTCGAAAGCATCAATTCTTCAGCTCTCTACCTTCTTTATTGTGTAGCTCTTATAAATGTACATGACTACTGGAAAGACCATAGCCTTGACTGATCTATAACTAGCAATAAACTGGGATTTAGGTGCGACCAAGGCAGCAAGACAGCATATTAAAAAGCAGAGACATTACTTTGCCAACAAAGGTTCGTCTAATCAAGGCTATGGTTTTTCCAGTAGTCATGTATGGATGTGAAAGTTGGACTGTAAAGAAAGCTGAGCACCGAAGAATTGATGCCTTTGAACTGTGGTGTTGCAGAAGACTCTTGAGAGTCCCTTGGACTGCAAGGAGACCCAACCAGTCCCTCCTAAAGGAGATCAGTCCTGGGTGTTCATTGGAGGGACTGATGCTGAAGCTGAAGCTCCAATACTTTGGCCACCTGATGCGAAGAGCTGACTCATTGGAAAAGACCCTGATGCTGGGAGGGATTGGGGGCAGGAGGAGACGGGGGCAACAGAGGATGAGATGGCTGGATGGCATCACCAATTCGATGGACGTGAGTTTGAGTAAACTCCGGGAGTTGGTGATGAACAGGGAGGCCTGGCGTGCTGTGGTTCATGGGGTTGCAAAGAGTCGGACAAGAATAAGCGACTGAACTGAACTGAAGGCAGCAAGATACGGAGCGGAGTAGAGATTCAATAGACATACCTCTGGTTCCTTTGCATGGACCTAGCTGTTGATACCACTCTGCTGCTTAGTATGGACTGAGACCCAGAATGGATGTCTGTTGCCACTGCATTAGGGTGAACTTTTCCTGAGGATAAAAATAATCATAGTAGTCCTTCCTTTTTAAAATACACTGTTTTTTTGTTTGTTTGTTTGTTTTAAGAGCTGTTCTAGGGAATTTTAATCTTTTGTTAAGTACTTCTGTATCATATTCTTTTCCTTTATTACTTTGTGAGTGTGTGTGTGAAGGTCACTCAGTTGTGTCCAACTCTCTGTGACCCCACGGACTACAGTCCATGGAATTCTCCAGGCCAGAATACTGGAGTGGGGAGCCTTTCCCTTCTCCAGGGGATCTTCCCAACCCAGGGATTGAACCCAGGTGTCCCATACTGCAGGCAGATTCTTTGCCAACTGAGCCACAAGGGAAGCCCAAGAATACTGGAGTGGGTAGCCTATCCCTTCTCCAGCAGATCCTCCCCACCCAGGAATTGAACCTGGGTCTCCTGCATTGCAGGTGGATTCTTTAATCAACTAAGAGATCACGGAAGCCCTTTATGTGTAGTAATGAAGGGCTTCCCAGGTGGCACTAGTGGTGAAGAACCCAACCAGCCAATGTAGTAGACATAAGAGCCATGGGTTCGATCCCTGGGTTGGGAAGATTCCCTGGAGAAGGAAATGACAACCCACTTCAGTATTCTTGCCTGAAGAATCCCAGGGACAGAGGAGTCTGGCGGACTATAGTCCATAGCGTTGCAAAGAGTCGGACACAAATGAGGCGAGTTAGCATGCACGCACGTGGTAATTAATACCTATACTTCTTAAAGCATGCATCTTCCTCAAAGATGCTTCACAAGAAAATTGTGTTCCATTACCCTGGAGCACAATGATAATTATAAATTAGGAATATTTCAACCAGAAAAAAAATGACTCTTAAACTTGTTTTCATCTGTGATATTTCTTCAGCAGCTTGATAATTACATGGTATCCAGTGGTATGTGGAAAATATCTATTTAAAAGCATAATGAGAAAAGAAAACTTGCATGTAATGTGTATATTCAAGCAGTTTTTCCCTTGCTAATTATTGTTTAAATCTGCCCTCCATACTTATTATTTTAACCTTGTGAAAGTTTACAAAAGTAAACTGCATGAGTTCTAACAATCTGTAACACAGTTTTAAACTTTAAAAAAAAATCTATAATAAGTAAATCAGCAGTAGAAAACTTACCTTAGAAATCTTTTGCCTAATGTTCAATATATAAACCATTCTCTGATGGATTAATATGCTGTTCAAAGGAACATATGCATATTTTGTGTTCAGCCATCATTACTCCATTTTTTGTACACAAATGTAGCAGCATAAACTTTTATTTCTATAATATGCATTTTTCATTTTTTCTATTCAAATATTCATTACAGAAAAATTAAATATAACATTAATTATTTCCATCATCATATTTAGTCAGTGAGGATCACGGAGGCTTTCTTTTTTAGCTTTATATTTTTAGTGTCAAAACTTTCGTGATAAGCGTTATCTTTCATGATAAACATTCTGTTTCATCTTATGACTATAGTGGTCTTTTTTTGTGATAAAGTAATGTTTTCAAAAGCAAAACATTAATAAGTGCAGTCCTGACATTATAGTAATTTATTAATCATACCCTTCTGCATCGTCTCAAGTAGTTGTCACAATTGTTCAATGAAGTTCAAGTGCAGGTATTTTATAGAGGAGGGGAACCAGGAGAGTAAAGACAAGATCAACAGTCAGGTCAGAAAACAAGCAGAGTGGAACATGTTCATAGAAGGAAGAAAAGTGGGTCAGTAAATTGAATTGATTTTTTTACCTCAGTAGATTGAGGAATATTTTCCATTTTTAGATGGATCACAGTGATAGATCAGGTAATTTGTATCAGGTCCTAGTTGATTAAATAAATGCAAGAAAAATGTCAGAATGCAGTGCATTGATCTGTTGTTGTTGTTGTTCTTTATAATCTTAAATTGAAAACGTAGTGTTAGTTGCTCAGTGGTGTTCGACTCTTTGCAACCCCATGGAGCCCACCAGGCTCTTCTGTCCCTGGAATTCTCTAGGCAAGAATACTGGAGTGGGTTGCCATTCCCTTCTTCAGGGGATCTTTCTGACCCAGTGATCAAACCTGGGTCTCCCACATTGCAAGCAGATTCTTTAATCAAGAACATGGTATTCTGCCATCTGAGAACATCCAGTGGTCTATAAACCCTCTTTAAGCCCCTGTGTCTGTGTCTGTGTGGAGTACTGTATAAGACTTAGGGAAGCAAGAATAAGAAAGCATGCCTGTCCCTGCAGGCCTCTGTCTCTTGGGGACACAAAGGTATCAATGTGCAAGTATTACCCTGGGCACAGAAAACAAGGTGTCTGAATTCCCTCTCCCTGGTTTCAGAGGATTAGGGAGAACAAACCAGAGATACAGGATGTTTTTTGTTTAGTTTCTTTTCTTCCTACTTAATGCTATTAAAACTTAAAAGGATAGAAATTGAAATAAAACAAGCACTACTGTTTCCCAAAGTGAATTATAAATTTACAAAATTTACTACAATAGTCTGTTAAGTATGTGGAATATGGTGATAAAGAGGACCCAGCTCTTAGGGTAGGAAAACAATTAAATCAGATTTTCAGTAGAAAGCAGAATTAAAGGCATTTTGTCAGAGAAATGCAAACAACATGTCTTGGGGGTGGGGTTGAATAGGATTGTTAAGGTTTCAGTAAAAGGGAGCTTACGTTGTGTCGAGCTGGGTGTTAGATGCTGGATGAGATGATGGAGGCCGGGTCTGTAAAGAGATGGAGATGCTGGCTCTGATCCAGCTGCGGTCACTGGTCCTGGGTGCCTGGGGCGTAGAGAGCCCTCTAGGGTATGGGAAGGAGACCCGGGGGGCTGGCCTGTGGCCACGTGGAGCCCTGTGCTTAAGATCTGGGGCTAAACCCAGAGACCATGGGAAGCAATTAGATATATTTGATCAAGGGTGTGACTCACTCAATGCTATACGTCAGTATAGTTTTAGGAAGATCATTGCTGACGTGCAGTGTAACAGCATAGATGATGGTGAGCTATTCAAAGTGAATAGTAGCTGGGGAGTTTTGTTATAGCCCAAGGGGGAAGATTTTAAGATTCCAAGTTGGAATTATTGTTCAGAAAGACTGAGGAAAGGGTTGATGCATTAGAGGTGATGAGTGCGTAATTCCATTGAGTGGGGGATGATAGAGTCATAGTGGATTATTATTATTGTTTTTTAACTGGAGAATAATTGCTTTACAATGGTTTCTGCTGTCCAGTGTGAGTCAGCTCTATGTACACATATATCCCTCCCTCGTGAGCCCCCCTCCCACCCCTCCAGGTCATCACAGAGCTCTGAGCTGAGCTTCCCCTGCTAGACAGCAGCCTCCCACTAGCTCTCTGTTTTATGCATGGCAGTGTATCTATGTCAGTGTTCCTCTCTCCATTCGTCCCATCTTTTCCTCACTGCTGCTGCTGCTGCTGAGTCGCTTCAGTCGTGTCCGACTCTGTGACCCCACCGACGGCAGCCCACCAGGCTCCGCCCTCCCTGGGATTCTCCAGGCAAGATTATTAAACAGATTATACTTCAGGCACATGTGAGGTGTGCTTTGCATCCTGGCCTGGGTAGATTTTGATGGAATCCGACAGTTTCGTGTTTCTTACATTGTTACCAAACACAGAGGTGACCCAGGGACATTGGATTTGCATGATACTTGGATCACCTCCCTGCTTATTTGTTCGCCTTATCATGAGCTGGACTCAGCCAAGAGATGTGTGCTCCTCACTGTGTGTGCTCGTTTGCCAAAAAAAAAGAAAAATGTAAATATTTACTTTTGGAGCCACAACAAATATTTTGAAAAAGATTTAGGGACACAGACAGTAAAAATGAGTGTTTTCTGGTGATGAATCAAGATTTTGTTATTGTTTAGATGAATCCAAAGATGTTTATGGGGATATTGGCAAATGAAATAGGCAAAACATCATGAGTTCTACTCTGCTCCGAGTAGAGTAAAAATCTTTGTTTTTTATTGTGTTTTTCATTTATTGCTAATTTGTTCACTTACCATTTTGGGACCACAGACATTTCTTCCTGGCCAGAGGTTTTCACTGTGGAGAGTCCTCCTCTAGGCTGTAATGATCATTTACAGAGACTGTGCAGCCGTGTTTGTGTGTGTGTGGAGGGGGTGGGGGGACTGCAGTGACACACATCTTAACTCAGATTGCCTTTCCGTAGTTTCTCAGCATTTTTCTTTGCTGAGCATGCTTCTTCAGCACAGAGGGTAGTAGTTTTTCCTAACAGTATCGGTTTCACTTCACCTGTTAAGGTTAGTATAGTGGGCGAAGCCTCACAGATTTAGTGTGTGAATCATTGATACTTTCATCTCCGTCTTAACATTTCCTAGTTGATCCTTTACTCTCAACCGCAGATGCTTCTGCTAACCCCACAAGGACACCAGGTTAGACTCACGCGTTTTTATGCTTGTGAATTTTGGCAGTGGTTACGAGCCTAGCGATGGTCCCAGCTAGGAGGAAAATGTCAGTGATGGGGAGGGTGGTAGATTTCAGGGCTCCGGCAATAGATGTGTGTGCGCGCGTGTGCGTGTTTGTGTGTGTGTGTGGGATGGGTTGGTGATGGTGGTGGCAGTTAGAGGTGGAAGAGAAGAATGCTGATCCTTGAATGACTGGGAAAACAAGCAATATGAACCGTTTTTTACCTTTCGGCTCTTTCGCTGTCAGTAATGGAGAACAACTAATGATATCGAATAATGTCAAATATGGTGTCAGAGCTCAGGCTGAAGGTCAGTCAGGATTTCATGTGTTTCCTTTATGGAGAGGAAGCCGTCCTCCCTTAGCTGAACACCCTGGGAACATCGGATCACCACACTGTGAAGGCAGCCATCAGTTGATAGGAATTAGTTAAATGAATCGCAAGGGCTGGTCCCGTGAATGGGAGCCCATACCTTTGATTAAAGATGCAGCCTGGGTGTTACTTATGTATTTCTATGGTCAGAAGCTCTTTCTAATATTTCACACTACCATCAGCAATAGTGTAGAGACCCTCTGCTGACCCAGAGAGGAACAGATGAGCAAGGAGGGGCTGAGAGAGGGGCTGTGGGAGGTGCGTGCAGTGGGGGACTCTGCTTCGCGCTCCTGCTTGGTCACTTCAGTCGTGTCTGACTCTTTGCGACCCCGTGGCCTGTAGCCCGCCAGGCTCCTCTGTCCATGGGATTCTCCAGGCGAGAATACTCGAGTGGGCAGCCATTCGCTTCTCCAGGGGATCTTCCCGACCCAGGGATTGAACCTGCGTCTCCTGCCTTGACAGATGGATTCTTTACCACTGAGCCACCAGGCGAGCCCCGGCTTTATTCTCCCCTGTTATCTTCTTTTGTCTCTGGACTCAGTTCATCATGTTGTTGAGTGTGGTGGAGTCTCCTGCTGTTCTGTGATGTCAGAAAGGTCCCTTCTGGCACATTGTGAAGCGTGTGGCTGTAAACCCCTGGAAGCATTGACCGTCTTTAAAATCTGGGTGGGGGGTGGGCGATCTGGTGGGTTGCTTTATTCTGCCCCGAGTTCCCCTTTGTAGTGGCTTTTAATGTCCCCCCCTCACAGGACACAGCCCGTCCCCCAGAGGCAGGATCCCAGTGCAGGCGTGGAGGACGGGCTTTCCGCCAGCCCGACGTTTTCAGACTCCTGTGCATGCTGCGTGCTGAGCCCCATCAGGCATGTCCGGCTCTTTGCGACCCCGTGGACTGTAGCCCGCCAGGCTCCTCTGTCCATGGGATGCTCCAGACAAGAATACTGGAGTAGGTTACCATGCCCTCCTCCAGGGGATCTTCCAGACCTGGGATCGAACCCGCATCTCTCACGCCTCCTGCATTGGCAGCTTCTTTACCACTAGCGCCACCTGCAGGGAGGCAGGTCACGTTGGTCACGTGACCTCAGGCCCTTCTCTGCCTCAGTTTCATTAAAAGGATAATGAAGGCATTCAGTGTGAGCATGGGATGGGTTACTCTGTAGAGAATATTAACAGTAGTTCCTGGAACACAGGGAGTGCTCAATAAGTCAAACTTTAGGGATTTTTAGTTTGCCTCATATAAGTTTTTGCATATGTACATAATAGACACCCTGAGAATGACTTAAGAAAATTAAATAATTCATTATATTTCAAGAACACATCTTCTCCATATGCTGGATAATCTTGCTGCGGAGTGATTCACTCGCTAATGCCTCCCTGAACAAAGCTAAATTAAAACTTGTGCCAGAAATTAATTTTTTTATATCATTTTGTCCTGGCTGAAAACTACAGAAACTAAAGGATGAATCAGGTACTTAAGTATTTTGAAACCGAGTATAAACACAGCTGTTACAGTGAAATGGAAGGATCACTTAGAGAAATTCATGGTACAAACGCGGTATCCTCAACAGCTAAAGATGGACATGGACTGGGTACCCACTTACCTAAATAGTTTCCCATATCCTATATTTTTTGCGCTTTGTCTTTTTCTTGTGATGGCAGGGGATTCTTTACCACTGAGCCACCTGGGAAGCCCCATGCACCTTGTCTTTTAAAGAGTGCCAGCATAGTTCCGCAGGGCAGCCTTGCTATTTGGTAAATTGGGTTTTCGCCTTTGTATTAATTGCAGGCCAGAATCACAGCGGCTTCTGAGGATGAAAGATTGTTGAAATTCCAGAGTGCGTGCTGCATTTCTCAGGTTATGAAGTTCAGGGAAAGATGTAATTATTTCCGAGTTTCCTCAGGTTCCTCTGTTCGACATAATGTTCTGACATACACAGAAGGGACAGCTCCAGATATGAAATGCAAATCAGGAGGGGCTGCCCCTGCAGCCGGAGCCGGGGTTAATCATGCAAATCTAATGCAGTGCTTGGTATTTCAAGAAAGGTTTTAGTTGAAGTCTCAAGCACATATTGATTTAAAATTCCTACTTCAGAGAGCAGTGTAATTTTTTTTTTTTCCCCAGCTTCAAATTTTAAAACATAGAACAGGATTTGGAGACCCATTTAGTGACTGGACAGCCATCCGTACTTAATAAGCATGAGAAGTTGTGGGGGTGTGAGGGAAGGGTACCTGAAAAGGATGTGATGATTTCTAAGCATTTTATATAATATATTAGATCTAAACTTACTAATGTGCTCGAACAAGTCCCTTTGCTTGGAATATGATTGAATCGACCAATTGTACATGTTTACTGAATAGCTGCTCTGGTCAGAGAAGATGGCTAAAACTGGCGAGGACAGATAGCGAGTTTCTAACTTTGGGAATAATATAAAATTCCTTTGGAGGTGAGGCTGGGTACCAGAAGAAATGCAATTGTCTTGCTCACAAGTGCAAGCTGACACATTCTAAATGGCCTTTTCCACTGTGCACGATATAAGTCCGCTTATCTTTCCAGGAACAATAAAATCTCGTGTGCTGCTGCCTGACATAAGAATTATTTTTACATATCTCCATATCGCTGACTCTCTTGTAAGTTAATCTCATCTCACATGAATTTTTCACCAGCTTCACTCTGATGTTGATAAAGGAGATGGTTCCATCAAATACATCTTGTCAGGCGAAGGGGCAAGTTCCATTTTCATTATTGATGAGAACACTGGGGATATTCATGCTACAAAGAGACTGGACCGCGAGGAGCAAGCCTACTACACGCTTCGAGCCCAGGCATTGGACCGGCTCACCAACAAGCCCGTGGAACCCGAGTCCGAGTTTGTCATCAAGATTCAGGACATCAACGACAACGAACCCAAGTTCCTGGACGGCCCGTACACGGCAGGGGTTCCCGAAATGTCACCTGTGGGTGAGTAAGCCCAAGTTGGTCTTGCACTATCTGATTTGGGGAGGTTTGTGTTTAAAATTAAATCATCATAAGTACCGGAAAAATAATCACATTAATATTTGTATAGAAATTACTATCTTGAGTGAGGGAATGTTTGAGATGTGTTAGTAGCCGGTGTCTAAATTCTACTTTTTGACACATTATTTTATTTGTACGGAAATTCAGAAATTCTTTTACACTGCTCAATGTCTTCAAGAAATTACCTAGGTCTTACCGTCCCTTTTCAATTTAATATTTAAAATTTAAAAATGAGGGAATCCCCCAGCAGACCAGTGGTTAGAATTCAGTGCTTTCACTGCCCAGACTCTGGGTTTGATCCTTGGTAGGGGAACTAAGATCCCACAGGCTGTGTGGGACAGCTTGCCAACCCCACTCCCCCTCAAAAAAAAGTTAAAATTATGCTTAAGAGGTTTAAAAAAAAAAACCTTCCAAATAAACTTAGTATCAAACCAAAAAAAAAAAAAAAAATCCAGACACATCCTTGTGATGATTTGGTTATCTTTCTCCCCATGTTAGGGTAATAATTCACTATTCTAAGCATATCTCTAGGGCCAGGTTATCAGGTAGACTACCAGTGGAGCCAGGCTTAACATTTGGTCTTTTTCTTATAGAGTGTGCTTCAGCCCATAAATGTCCATCCACCTGCCACCACTAATCTTGTTGTAATTTCTCCAGGAATTTAGATGCATGAGAATTTATACTCAAATGTATACTGTTTATAATGATGGTAAAGTGATACTCAGTGTGAGATATATGAAAGAATAATGAAGGCCCTTTTACCAAAAGGGCTTCTGATCATTGCTCCATGACTAGAAAAATAGAAAGTAGATTACCTTTAGTATATACTGTATTTCAAATACTATTAAATTCTCTTTTTTAAATTCCAGTTGTTTAGGTACCTTTGGAATAGTTTTCAGCCAGTATGTAACTGAGATATGGATGATCTTACAAGATAATAAAAAAAAATTATGAGGCTGGAACAGAGACCAGTTGATTTATATATTTTATTTCCTATTGTTTATGGTATTGAAGGAGGAAGTTTATTTAAAATAATAATGGAGCTTGTATTTTTACACCTATTTCAACTCAGGTCTTTAACTTGAAAGTTTTGTGTATATGTGCTCAGTCATGTCTGACTCTTTGAGACCCCAGGGATTGTAGCCCAGGTTCTTCTTCTGTCCGTGGGATTTCTCAGTCAAGAATGCTGGCATGGGTTGCCATTTCCTGCTCGAAGGTATCTTCCTGACTCAGGGATTGAACCTGTGTCTCTTGTTTCTCTTGCATTGGCTGGCAGATTCTTAACCACTGCGTCACCTGGGAAACCCTGATAATTTTACCAATGTGATATAATACTTGACTGACTGTGATTTGTTTTATTGATTGATTGTGATTTGTTTTACTTGAAATAAAGGTCATTGCATTCATTCCAGCTTTTCATCTGTATATCCGCTATGCAGGGAACTGGAATTGCAAAGATGTGTGTTACATGGTGCCCTTTAGGGAAATCACAATTTAGTGACCCTGAATTTCTGTTCCTATCAGATGGGAGAGGGAACATTATTTTGGGACTGTGACTCTGGCTGCTAAAGAAATACAAACTGAAAATGAACCAAGGGTGCTTGAGGTCAGGAAAAGTTCTGAACCACAGTGGCAGCAGCTGCCTATAATTATCTTTTGTGTAAACATTCTTTGACCAAACAGGCTTATTCACACCCTCTCAATACCACCCACACCTTCAGAATGCTTCCTGCTGCTCTCATTTAATGACAGAAACAACAACAGCTATGAGGACAGCAACAATCACAAGATTTGGGAGGTTTTAGAGAAAAGAGCAGGCACATTGTCCTCCCCGAAGGAAGTAGTAATGTTTAGAGAAACAGGTTTTGAGGTGTGTGTAAGCAATTCAGTTCAATGCTGCAATTCTCCTGGGCATTTTTGGTGGGCTTGATAAGGCTTTCCTTTCCTAAGTAGAAGATTGCGGTGCAAATTGGCTTAATGGGAGCTTTTTGTTCTAGCGGTTGAATAATGCACTGTAATTTTAGTTCCACTGGACCACTCTGATATCAAACAATATGACTATTATACACATGTGTAAGTTATTTTAGCTATTTGATCGATTCCAGCAGGCTCAGGACTTTTTAGAAAATGATTTTCAAATGTCTTCAGAATTTATTTGACACTGAGAGAGTTCACTGGATTAAATATCCAAACTTGAGCTAAGCACAGGAAATGCTTATATACAACATATCCTATGGATTTATCATGATTCTGTTTATCAAAGTGTTTACTTGTAACTAAATAGTTATAGTAGCCACTAAATAGTGTGGTATATGCAACACAAGGCTTCTGTGTTTATTATTCAGGGCTATCTTTTTTTTTTGTTCATTGTATACTAACAAATAATAAGATTTGAGACCCTCATAGTCCACTAGGATTGCTTATTTGTTGCCAGAAAGGCATAGATAAGCACAAGAATGGGTGTGTGTGTCGGTGTGACTGAATGTGTGTGTAAATTATTTAATGAACACTTCAGAAAAATAATATATACAACAAAATTTACTGAGGTATAGGTTTCATTATTTTGTTGCAAGTTGTTTTCCAGTGAAGTAGGAAGTGGGTACTTAGACATATCACCAGAGTAAATATTGCTGTGAAGATGGTGAATTATAGAGGAAATTGAGAATATCATTCATTGATCCTAACATTTTAAGATAGTCAAAATCTAGTTGTTAAAAAGATTTTTAAATATACATTATTCACCATGTGGTCCTGCCAAGCAGCCACATGGCACAATCTCCTAAGTCTACCAAATAAAAAAGATAAAACTTCAGAATTTAAAAAATGACTCTCACAATTTTTACCCAATTTGAAAGGAAATGAAATCAGTTAGGGAAATCATAATGTGGAAAAGAGAAAAGATTTGTAGTAAGATCAGCATTTAATGACTTATTTAAGGAATTTCGAAAGGAAGATCTACATAGGAATAGATCTAAAACAGATGTTAGATGAAAAATGCTGTGTTTTCAAGAATTTGTTAGAAAGCAACTTGAGCCTTGAAAGAATACATAAAAAAGGGAGTTGTCCCATGCCCATCAACTAGGACATAAATGTTAAAATAGCCTGTGCTTACATATTTAAGCTAAGCAAATGTGGGTAGCTAATATTTTAAGATGAGATTCCAAGTGGAGATAAAAAACAACAGATCACACTAAATGCTTTCTATCTGGAATAAGGAAATGCATAGTAAAAGGAAGAAGCAATATGACATTCTGTCATACAAAACGTAGAAAAGCAACCAATGTTGTGATTTTTCAAGTTATCATGCTTTTTCTCCTTTGGGAGGGTTTGGTTTCAGTGTTCATTTCATGCTTTTGTTATGAGTCAATTAGTGAAAACAAATGAAAAAAACTACTGAGAGAGTTAAATACCAGTTAAATACCAGTTAACTGTACCAATCTAATATTCTTTATGAACTCACTCCGTTACTGAGGTTTCCGTTTCTGTCGCTATAGCAGTTGGGTTGCCCCATGATTTGAGGGTCAAGGTGCTAGAATCTGTCATGCTGCTTTTTTAGACTGTGATTGAGACTTAGAGATTGCTCTTGATAAAAAACTTGCTACTAGACCTTGATGGATGAGATGCCTAAAAGTCGAGTCCCACCCAATTCTGAGAATATATCCCTGTCTAACTTGGCATTGTCAGTCCTATTTTTTTTAACCAACATCTTTTCGTATCCCTTAAGTATTTCTGAGGAATTATCATTTATCATCTTTTGGAGTTTGTCTTAGACAGAAAAATGTATCCATTTTTCACATACCTGAGAAAAAGAAAAATGAACACAGGAAAGCATCTTTATATCTTTACGCTAATGTAGCATCTTTAGCGTTTGGTAATTTTTCTTGTTTTATTGCATTTGGGAGTTTTTAATTCATTGGTTTTTGGATTGTCATGTAGGGACCTCAGTGGTACAGGTGACAGCGACGGATGCTGACGATCCTACATATGGCAACAGCGCTCGAGTGGTCTACAGCATCCTTCAGGGTCAGCCATACTTCTCAGTGGAGCCCAAAACAGGTAAAAATTGACACGCGACTCTCCTTGTAAAGTCGTTATTTCTTTCTTGGCATAGAATTAATAATAGTTATTTTGGTTCAGTGTAGTTGAAACTGATGACACTCTATTTTTATTGTGCATTTTTCAAAATGTGTACCATGGTAATACACAGCATGTTATTTATAGAGCCATCAACACCTTTTAAAAATATTTTACTACATTATCAAAATTTCTATCAAAATTAAGCAAAATATTAGATATTGAAAAGTTTTTCAGCTGCTGTCTCTTGACTTGATAAGAAAACGTTGAATATTTACCTCTGCAATGTTTCGATTTGTTTTCTTTAATTAACTCACATAGGAATTACACACAGTAGAAATTTAAATCTTCAGCAAAATCTCCCTGCCATGCAGTAGAATATATAGTGTTACAGCTTCTCCTTCCAGAGGCTGGCTTTCTCAGGGAAATTAGTTGAAACATAACAATTAGGATGATGATCTGCTAAATCAAAAACTAAATTAAATGACTTTTTTTCATTTTAGAAGAAAAAAAATATGGGTTGCAAAACTGCCTGGATAGAAAATGCGGTTGTTTGGCTAGATGTTCTGTTTCGCTTTGAAGATGAAATGGTTTACATTCAGTAAGGCTATAATTTGGAGCACTGTTTTCTTTGTTATAAAATAATATTTTATCTATTACGCTTCTCTGGCTATTGGTACAGGGCAGCATGGGTGGGTGTGAACCCTTGCTTTTATTCACCACTGAAAAAAATCCAAAATTTCTCTGTATTTTAGTAATTTTGTCTTTATCATGGAGAAGAATGCCTCCTCAAATATCCAAGTTTATGATCTTGAATCACTGATGATACTTATGATCCTAAAATACTTACGATCCTAAAATATTCATATTTTAATGCCATTCACCACCCTGTTTTCCATATTATAAAAAATGGCAGTATTCATTCATTCTCAAATCACTGTGTGGGGAGTACATATTTTAAATATGTTTTGAGAATGACAGCTATAATGTACAAAAACAGACAGATTCAAGGCCAGTTCATCGTTCATTAGAATGTCCACAGAGGCCACATTGCGTGTTTTATACCAGTGTCGTGATGAAGTTTGGAAGCTGCCTGAAGAGTCTGACAGAGGAGTAATACTTCTGATTGAGCAAGTATTGAAGGGGAAGTAAATGAAAGTCTCTGCTTTATGATCTGAATCCTGTGAATGTAAAGTTGTGCTCGTGGCTGATTTAATGATAGATCTGAGAACCTCAATTCAGACACCCACCTGTTCCCTTATATATCTACTCTGAAGCCTAGAAAGACATTGACAAGTCTCTGACAATTTGCTCACAAATTATATACCTCTCGCGTTACATAACTGGTCCAAAACTAGCTTGTACTAATCCTAAGGGCTAAATATTTTGCTGCTACTAGTGACTGGCTTGTGATTTTAGCTTTGTGTAAGATAATAGGTGTCCCATAGGCTCTGTGTAGGTAAAACCTCCCCTGTGGGCAACTGGACAGTAGTCTGTATCCTGACATCACATGAGTAGAACTTCAAACTTCATTTTAACTTTCAGTCTCAAGGATCGCGTATTAGAGGAGATGAGCTTTTTGTTTAGTTTTGTTTTGTTAGAGTTTTTAATGGTCTAGTCATGGTAATCATTGGGACTTCTGTTTCTCTAGTCATCAGTGCAGAGATATTAGAGGACTATAGAGAATGCATTTTTCCCCCCAAAATTCTGTTTTTCTGACAAAAATGAATGGAAATTTTTCATGAATTACATATACAAAGAGCCACGTAGAGTTTGAGGTAGTCTTCCTGAGTTGATGTATGATCCTTATCTTTGTGAGAAATAGCATTCTTTTCCACATCTTTCGATATCAGCATTTTTGAGAAGCATGTAAAACTTTTGACATGAAAAACGCTGAAAATATGCTGGATCAATATTATGTAAAATAGGCCTAGGAAATCACTATTAAATGTATCTCTGAAAGTTTAACTTTTTTCTTTTTTAAAAAAGGAATATTAGTAATATTAATAATATCCATTACTTTTTATTAATCACATATCATTAACTTAGCCTGAGTAAAATTTCTGAGCATGTAATTCTTCTGTAGCTCTACTTACAGGTCAGATGACCAGAGGGTAAGTGTGTTTTCTACCTTAATTTCCCTGTCCACAAAACAAGAATGTGAATAGCTGCAAAAAACAATGTTGACAGTTCAACAAGCAAAGAGAACGGACCTTGGAACAAGATGATGTAGCCTTAAAAGGGCCATTCAGCTTCCCATCACCTGTCTTCATAATGGCCCCCAATTTACTGGGAGATTAAGGATTATTCTAGTATGTTTATCTACTCTAAAACCTGAAAGCAAATAGGTCACATTTTTCAATGTGACAGGATTGGCTACATGGTGTGCTGTTTGAAATGAAACTGCAGGCTTCCTGTTCTAACATTAGTAAGATTTCCAGTGCCATCAGGAGAGCAGAATCCAAACACAGGGCCAGTGGGACTGCACAGAACACCAAAGCTGTAGGCCTTGGGAAATGGGTGGAGAGTTAAATATCAAATATCACTTAGGAGTTCTTTGTTAAACTTGGAGGTGTTTAACTGCATCATGCATTGCCTGCGTCCTTGTTCTGTCCTAGTTTTAGGTAAGTACTACAGTCATAACAGCGTGCTTCCCTCATAGCTCAGTTGGTAAGGAATCCGCCTGCAGTGCAGGAGACCCCAGTTCGATTCCCGGGTCAGGAAGATCCCCTGGAGAAGGGACAGGCTACCCACTCCGGTATTCTTGGGCTTCCTTGTGGCTCAGCTGGTAAAGAATCTGCCTGCAATGTGGGAGACCTGAGTTCAAACCCTGGGTTGGGAAGATCCCCTGGAGAAGGGAAAGGCTACCCACTCTAGTAGTCTGACCTGGAGAATTCCATGGACTGTATAGTCCCTGCTGTTGCAAAAAGAGTCGGACACGACTAAGCGACTTTCACTTTCACAGTCGTAACTCAGCGCTCCTTCCACCCTCGTGGGTGTTCTGTCCTGTGTCCTGGCTCGCGGTGTGGAGGAGCCTCCGCGCTGTGAGGGCTTTCTGAGGATGTCCGCTCACAGCTTACGGCAGTCCCTTCCTCAGTGCTTTCTGCTTCATGTGATGCCAGCTCTGAAATCCTTTGATGTTCCAGAACCTTCCGTCTTCACTACTGTTGGCTCTTCTCCGTCTTTTTATGGTTCTATTAAATGCTTCCATGAGTTTGACAAGCTCCAGGAGTTGGTGATGGACAGAGAAGCCTGGCGTGCCCCAGTCCCTGGGGTTGCAAAGAGGCGGACACAACTAAGTAACAGAACCGATAGGCTTCACTTACAGGGAGGGAAACCAAATAATACAAGTCGTAAACAGAAAATCTAGGGAAAAAAACCCACAAATTTATTAGGCAGAGATTTACCTGAACATCTAATGTATATTGAACCCACACAACATGAAAAGCCCAGCCCCATGTTACCGGGCTTATGTGGTTGCCTAGATTCCTGAGACTAACCCAGAGCTTGACTGAGTAGGCTGCATGCATCTGTAATTGTTTGGTTCCCTAAACTGGGGCAGACTTCAGAAGTGGCTCTTGTCTGTTACATGTAGTACACATACAAATTCTTAAGGAAATTCCATGACAATATGCTTGAAAGAAAGTTGGTGGCTGGTAGGACATTAGAAAATCATCTGAAAATTTATTCCCAGACTAAAATCTCGCCAGTTGTTGAAAAATGGCAGTGATAAATTTGCTTCACACATAATACATTTTGTGAACATCAGTTATAAATATAAAAGTAAATGAGAAATTATTATTCAGAAAGCCAAAATCTGGGCCAGTCTCTTTTTCTAAAGAGATGCAGGGTATATTCTTTTCATCATAAATGGCTTAAAATTATTGATTATTAAAACAATGCTATTATCTCCCATGAAAGCCTCATAGAACTGTAAGGCTATGACTAGACAAGACTGGCTTTTACCACTTTAGGAACACAGCATAAACAATTTTCTCTGTGAGTGTGTGTGTCTATATAATATTCACCAAAATGCAGATCCTGTCCAGTTTATGAGAATTATTTTCCAAATATGGACAGCTTAGACTCAAAAGTAAAAAGCTCGCAAAAGCCATAGAACTAGAAATCTATTATGTTTGAATATTCTTATTTAACTTCAATTCTCACCTAGTTATTTCTCTCTTGTAAAAAAAAATGTTTAATAATTGAGGTATTTGGAAATTACCTTTGCCCCCTGCATTTCTTTGCAAACTCAGTGATGATTTTTTGCTTTGGAAAAGTGTTATTTATAGGATCACTTGTAAAGAGACAATTAGAAGTGTGAAAAATAAGTGAGTAACTTTGACTACCAGACTTCTCCCCTGATAATTCTGTTTTCTTTCATATAATACCACTGAGCAAAACCATGAGAAGATAAGGCAGCTGTGTTTTCTTTGCTGGTTAATTGAGATGCTATGGACCTTTCTCCATTATAATAGCTGTGCAGGATGCAAACTCATTTAAACATACTGAGAAATTAAAAATGAAAACGGGGTAGGAAATTGTTTTAGAATTTCATTAGTATTTTATCATCTGTATGAAACACTATTAATTATGTGTTTAATGTGAAACATGCTCTTAAATATCATCTTATGAAATGCATTATCAAATATTCAAGATTGTCAATGCTTAATTTATTTTAAAAATATTATAAATAAATACAGTTATGATAGGAAGAAAGAAGAAGAGAAAGAAAAATGGTAAGAAAAGGAAGAAAAGTAAGGAAGACATAGAGAAGTAGAGATGTGTAAGTCCCAGGACTCTTGGAGATTGTTAAGCTTGGTTAACAGTGAGTCTTATTGAGGTCAATATTCAATGTCTTAAATTTTAGAGTTAAGGGAAGTATTGAAGAACAGACATGAAATATTCATAGAATCATTATGGTTCTAAGAAGAATATCTACATCTCAGACAGTTTTCAGTGAACCAAATGGGTATATGACTCTGCTTTTTCTGATGATGATTGTGATATTTTAGAGATTCTCTGTAAGCAGTGTGCACATAACCAAAAGAGTTCAGCGGAGTTAAAGTGACCTTGTATCGCTGTGGTTATAGCAGAAGCGTCCAGTGTAGTGTATTAGAACAAGTGATTGTTAAAACAGCAGTGACAATACCTCGCCTGTGTGCTAAGTAGCTTCAGTCCTGTCCAACTCTTTGTGACCCCTGTACTATAGCCCACCAGGCTCCTCTGTGCATGGGACTTCTCCAGGCAGGAATAGTGGAGTGGGTTGCCGTTCCCTACTCCAGGGGATATTCCTAACCCAGGGATTGGACCCACATCTCTTATGTCTCCTGAATTGGCAGGTGGCAATAGATGGCCTACTCAAATGTAATTTAAATGCTTAAAATATTGATGTGTTGTAGGTGTATGTGTGTATATATGTGTATGTGTGTGTTTGTATTTGATAGGTACGGCTCAGAACTAAACAGAAATGTGGCTTCTTAAGACAGTATGAGTGTTATTTAACTAGGAATCTTAACATACTGGAACCAATAACATATTGTTTAAATTATTCTTCAATTATTAAAAGATATTTTCATCTCTTTCCCACTGCTAGAGTAGTTACCAAACTGTAGGATATTGTGATGAATAGGGCAGACCAAGTATAGTATAATACAGGCTTGTAACATACTTAGGGCTGAAATATACACAGACCATTATTATATGTGTCTGTTGAAGAGTCAGCATTTAAATAATTTAAATTGGCAACTTTTAAAAACGTTTTATAAATTTGGAAGGTATAAAGACATTTTTATGCCAAACATGCAGAAAAAAGAATGTTTATTCCAATTTGTTTACAATCATTTTCTTCCTAAAGAACCATCCTCTATCAGACAGCCCAGTTTTGCTCCTGAGAAGTCCATGATACCAGAGTTCCTGTCCCTCAGGTCTGAGTCATGGGAGATTTAAATTCTGACTTAAATTCTAAAAGTTAGAATCTTTTAACAAAGTAGATTGATGCACAAAAGAGTTCCAGTTGTGTAGGTAAGACATTATCAGAAATGATGAAAGTACAAGAAATGATTAAGTAGGATTCTAGCCTCCTTACTGTATCTAATTAGCAAAGATGACCTGCTGTTTCTAGTTTCAAGATCTGTATAGAGCAATATCGAATAGATGCGTTTTCATTTGTTATGATCTCTGTGTGCGTATACTGAGTCCTCTCTGCGACCCCAGGGGCCGTAGCCCACCAGGCTCCTCTGTCCTTGGAATTCTCCAGGCAGGAATACTGGAGTGGGTTGCCATGCCCTTCTCCAGGGGATCTTCCAGACCCAAGGATTGAACCTAAATCTCCCTCATTGCGGACAGATTCTTTACCATCTGAGCCACCAGGGAAGCCCAAGTATATTATATTAAGTATATTATTATTTTATATACATGTGTGCCTGCTCAGTTGCTAGGTAGTGTCTGACTCTTGGCGAGCCTCTGAAATGTAGCCGGCCTGGCTCCACTGTTGGTGGAATTTTCCAAGCAAGAATACTGGAGTGGGTGGCCATTTCCTCCTCCAGGAGATCTTCCTGACCCAGGGATTGAACCCATGTCTACTGCATTGGCAGGTGGATTCTTTACCAGTGGGTGACCATAGCCAAACTAAATTTTATCTCATAATTATTCTATTGTCTCATATATTTATATAATAATTGGTTATTAATATAAAACCACTAATTTACTGCAGCAGTGATTGTTGTTCAAGCTTTCTTATCAAACAGCATGGAGTTCTGAAGTCAGTTTATTATAGCTCTGAAGTCTTCAAGGCTCTCCTTATTAAATGCAATTTATTAGACAGAAACAGCAAAGCACATTGATGTTTTTAGTATCTTGATTTTCATGAACACAGTCACTCTCATCGTTAATACTTTTTCTCAGGTTTTTATACTAACAGACACAACCTAAAGTCATCCAGTAACATAGTTTGGAATGGTGTTTTGTTTGTTAAACATAAATGACACATTCTTTCATTTAGAGAATATGTAGTTACTTTGCTGGGAGAGTAGTAGGGACAATAGCTGAAAGGGTTTATGGTGATTTCACGTCACTGGGAATTAAGATGTTGGAGAGGGTGAGAGAGAAAAAGATTCATAGTCATATATTTTACAGGCAACTGCCCAGTCTTCTAGAGTAGATTTTATTTAAGCTGGTATTTTTGAGTCATATTTCCATAAAACCTAGAGATAATGCTCTCCACCCTGGTCTTCTACATTACAGTGATTTCTGTGTTTTGTAATGTTTATATAGCTGTTATATTTTTTTGGACTTTAATATGTTTTAAAGTTATTAAAAGTAAACAAAACAGCAGGAGGCAACGACTCGAGCTATTTCTACCTATATCAGTGTTCTTCACTAGTATAAATGCAGCGATTCATGATGCGTTTTACTGGGATTTGAAATTTTTCAGGAGTCATCAAGACCGCCCTTCCAAACATGGATAGAGAGGCTAAAGACCAGTATTTGCTTGTTATTCAGGCAAAGGATATGGTTGGTCAAAACGGAGGGCTCTCTGGAACCACCTCGGTCACCGTGACCCTCACTGATGTCAACGACAACCCTCCTCGCTTTCCTCGAAGTAAGCTGTTCTGAGGCATGTGGCGGGCATGCTCGCTTTCCTTTCCAGATTATAGGAATGTCTTTAAAAAGGAATTTTCCTAAATATGTCTCAAATAGTTAATCTCAATTACATTCTCCCCCAATTTTATTTTATCAGGGACTTGATTTTTAATTCAGTAATATGAAATAATAAAGGTATTGGAAGCAAATAAGAGCAATTATACCTTGTATTCTGTCTTAAATGTATTTTTTTTCTTTTGGTTCACTTTGAATACTAGACAGTTATTAAGTTTGTTTATGTATTACTCTTTTTTAGCCAAAGACATGCTGCTCTTTACATTCTGTAAGCTCTGAGGTTTTTTCCAATTATAAATAGTAACATTCAAATACACTTCATAAATTCTATATACTAGAAGTACTGCTTTATTTTGTAAAGATTAAAAAGTACTGAACTTTCTCATTCTGCACTTTTTTTTAACCAGTTCATGAACCTTGAACATTGCTTTTGCTATCTACCACATCTTTTTTATGCAAACATTCAGTGTTTCTAAAGAAACCAGTCCAAAGAACCAGAAAACCATATTCCCTCAGTTTAGTTCCTTTGAGCAATGTGACATTTTCTTTAACCAAGTAAAAGGAAAAAAAAGAAAATTTTTCTTAGATAGAGGTGTCCTAATTGTAAAAAAAAAAAAAAAAAAAGGCATTTCATCTTATTCTCTCAATTGTCCTTTTTTTCTTTTTTGTAAGTATATGTGGTATTCTTTTGAAAACTCAAGAAAGTAAGAAGAATCGTGTAGACTACAGTATCCTTAAATGCCTTTCTGAGAGGCTTATGTCTAACAAGGACACTTTCTCGGGAGATATGACTGTCACCATGTTTTCCTTCAAACACTGCTTCTTTAGATGTTTTATTCTTATTTTACATATTTTTGATATTTATGTTATTGTAAAACAGACATTTTGATACCTCCTGGCAAAATAAAGTTATCCTAAGTTTAGCATTAAAAAAACCCCAAAGAATCTAGCCTTAATTGTGTTCTTAATTGCTTACAATGGGGGAAGAGAGGAAGACAAGAATAAACAAAACAATGTGATTATATTTGGCTCGTAAAAGAATTAGCTGTTTCTTTTCTTTAACTAGAGAAATAAGAATTGACACAGATATTTTGGGATTTCAGTTGTCATGGTTTGATAAGACAGAGCATGAGTTTTCTAGCTTATTAAACACTCTCTTACTAAAGTGAAGAAAGCCAAAAATATATCATTAACTTTTTCATTTTGACTGGGATTTTCTTTGTCTACCCTTTAGTTACTATTGTAAGCTTGAAATTTTTGGATTTTCCTAAGAAACTTATAAATATGTGGCAGGGGTCACTCAAAAATGATGTTGTGATCATTTTTTAAAAATCAGTTAACAAAATGTATAGAATTGCAAACACCAAGGGTTCTTAGTCTAGCATGTAGTACCTTCATTTGGATACAATTTGCTTCCTCTGTTTCTCTCAAAGAGTTTCCTTTCTTTTTTCTTCATAAGAAAGTGCAAATGCATCACAGTTAGCAGCCAAAAGGAAATGGAAAAGGGTGAGGAAGCAGGAGAAAGTAGATGATTAGAGGGAAGTGTTGAAGGGGCATTTCCTGCTTTCAAAGGGTTCTTCACCGGCCTCCCAAGCTGGTTTTCTTTCTTTTTTTTTGAGTTGAGGGATGGTGAAGAGTTTTTACAAAAGAAAGTTTGAAAAAGTTACTCTTCCTTTTTTGCTTCTCTTTCTTCCTGTTCAAATAACATAGTCTCTGCTCTTGTACTGTTATATGCCCCAACTGAGTTTAATGTACAAGTCATAACTATTGCCTTTTATCAACTTCCTTTTCCAGTTTTCTGAAACTTTTTCAGTAAAAGATACTATTGTGGAAATTCCAGCATTAAGTAATGAGAACTAGTTAGGCTCATTTTTTGCCCATTTGAAGTCTAAGCTATACTATTTTAATTTTAAAATATTTATATATATTAATTGCATATTAATTATCTATAGTCAAGTCTCAATGTTAATTCTGTTTACAATTTAAATTTTATTTTTGTCATTAAAGGTAAGTATATTTCTCACCACTAGAAATACTGGTATGGAATACTTCTTATGCTTTTCCCCAGGCTGTCTTTGACATATTGATTATTATGTAATCATTTCCTTGGATTTTTTAAAGCTGTATGAAACTTGCCATTTGTCTCATATTGCCTTATCATCTTATTTTATAAAGACATAAAAGCAAATTAAGCAAAGAGGGTTCAAGATAGCCAGATAATTAAATTTTATTGGTTAGTTTGGTATAAGGTTTTGTTCATTTCTTCTTCTTCATTTCACAGGGTCGTACCAATATAACGTCCCAGAATCATTGCCAGTGGCTTCCGTTGTGGCCAGAATTAGAGCTGCTGATGCAGATATAGGAGCTAATGCTGAAATGGATTACAAAATTGTGGATGGTGATGGATTAGGGATTTTCAAGATTGCCGTTGACAAAGATACACAGGAAGGAATCATTACTATACAGAAGGTAATATTTTCTTTGTTTTTATTTCTTGTGAGGATGATATCATAGAGGATTACTGAAAAGCCATATCTGCTTTGATGGAATAATGTAGTAGACACATTGAATGGGAGCATAGAACCATTGTTATTTTATGTTTAGGGGTTAAAAGCTACTCATTTAGTTACAAGTGTTAGCATTGTAGAGAAAAAATTGGGTAACATTTGTAATTAAAGTCTATCAGTTCTATTCTCTGAGTAAACCCACAGCCCTTATCCATAGCTCTGTAACAGTAGGACTTAACTGGCAAATATGCTATTTAAAGTGATCTACTTGAAGACATGAATATTCTTCTTTGTTGACTAATAATGAAACCCTAAAATCAGCGAAACGGGCTTCCTAGGTGGTTCAGTGGTAAAGAATATGCCAGGCAATGTAGGAGACAAAGGAGATGCAGATTTGATCCCCGATACCCTGGAGGTGGAAATGGCAACCCACTCCAGTATTCTTGCCTGGAAAATCCCATGGACAGAGGAGCCTGGCAGGCTACAGTCCATGGGGCCACAAGAGTCAGACATGATTTAGCAACTAAACCACCAGCTGTATTATCAGCTATTCTTTTTTAATATTTATACTAATTAAAGTACTTGAAAAATTTATACAGAGCATGGAAAATTCGTGAAACCTATCATAAAAAAATTAGTGCAAAGGAGATTTTTAAAAATCATTATAATCCAAAATAAAGACTATTTGCAAATTAGCTTCCAACTCTAATTAGATTTGGGGTAAAATAAGCTCCCTCTTTTCGGTATAGACATGATCTTTGACAAACGTTTAAAAAAATAAGTCAAAAGAAATTGTTTCAGAATATAATAATATTTTCTCAAATGTGTGAAACACTAAAAATTAAAGCATATGTGAAAATGCCTACACTCAAGACTCTGGGATTCTATGCTAGTGTGACAATCCAGGTGTATAATTGTGTAATCAACATCCCCCAATAATTAACACACATCAACAAAGAAAGTTATGTTTTAGTTGTTACAGGAAAACATATGTTTGATTTCAGGCCAATGGGCAAAACATTTCTGCAATTATTTCCAGTGGACAGCTGCTGTTTTAGCTCAGCTGGTGACAATCTGTGTAAAAAAGTTTTAATAACTAGGATAGGCCAACTGTTGGTAAATGTTTTATTTGTTGTCTTAAATGAAAGGAATGCACTAGAATGCAGTGCTGTTCAAAGATTTCAAAGACTCATCTGAAACCAATCTGCTCATATTCAAGAAATTTTAAATATATATCGGAATTGTTTTATTGAATACATACATGTATTTCATATATCATGTTAAGATAGCATAAATCATTGAAGAAATAAACACAAATACATGTATTTGATATGAGATATTTCAGTAATAGAAAAATTTTATACTCAATTTCTTAATATCTAGAAGTTTCAGAGAATTGTTTTTTTTTTTTTTTTAAAAACCTATAAGAAAACTGTACAAAAATGCATTTAATCTCACAGCATAATATTCATGGAAAAATAAGGTAAGACTTACTGATAACTTACAATGATATAAAAGTAACCGATAGTTAATACTACTGTTCTAGATAGTGGTTAGTATCTGCTAGGATTCATTTTGGGTAATTTAAAGGCTTCATCTTAACTTGCCTTCTCAACATCTCATGAAGGTATTTAGTACAATGAACATATGGAATCATTATAAAATGTGGAACAAAAGAATGAACAGATAATGTTTGGTATTTCCAAATTATAGAATCTTGTGCATCATCAAAATGATGTGATATTTTCTTACTGTATTAGCTAATACAAGAAATGATTATGTAAAATATTACATAAAAAGCAGTATCCAAAATTTTATAGACCCTTTGTTACAAATTTTTTTTCATTTTTATAGAATACAGGATTGCAGGAGAACATTAAAATGTTAACCATAACTGTTTCTGGATCTTCACTAATTTTCAATATATATATGCATTAGTTATAATTATAATATTATTAGGCTTATAAGAATATTAAGTAGCCAAATCAAAATATGTTTAATTGACAGCACTTTGTGATCTATTTTGAGTATTGATAAAAATTATTTTCTAAATGCAGACATATATCACAGAGATGTCAGATAGTGGGCTAAAATGTAGTATATCGTTGAGCTGTCTAAGGTATTAAAAAAGACATTATCTTCTGCCTAATGAATTAAGACTCAAAAACATTCCAAATTCTATAAGCATTTAGATTAATGGATTTTTTATTTTTGATACAGAAGATTTCCTACCCATGCACAGTCAACTGAGTAATGTTTTATACCTAATAAATGCCCAATAATTGATAAGGATTTATCAATTCATCATATGAGAAGTTAGCTAAATGCTTCAATAATTTCTTATGCTAAATATGGAATCAAAATTGTGTTATTTTTAGTTTAAATTATTGACAACTAAAAATGAGTTTTATTTACTCCAATGGCTTCTAATATATGAATATTGTCTAATTTTTATTAGACAATTTTTGTTAGTCTAATTTTTTTTACTGTTTCTTCTCCTTAGTTTTCTGATGTAATGTCAGTGATTGTCTTTGAATAATTAAGCACATTCGGTGTACAGGATAATCTTGAGAAATAATGATGGTAGAACATTTTGCAGCTTTACCATTGTGGCATAGATAACCAGTAAAATATTTAATATTTAATAAAGAGAATCTTGTTCATTTTGAACTCCATAAAGTGTAGAACCAGGTCAATCGTCTAGATATCAAGGGTCAAGAATTCATATTTAGGTTAAATTCAGAGCTTCTTAAAAAAAATCCCTTGAGAACTCAGGTGTTGACTGCTAACATGATGTTATGTGTCATATTGGGTCTAGTAAAACAGTGTATAGAAACATTAATGTAGACTACAAAATGAGTAATGGTGTATTGCTCGAGATGGTTGGTTAAGCTTGCTCTGCTTTACTAATGGGAAAGATTGATCTGATGTGGGTTTTCCACATCTTATTGGGATAAAACGATTATGTTCAGAAAGCAAAATAGTCTTCAGTAACAGATAATATGAGACTAAACTGTATAGTTTTGTGACATTGTAATGACTGTTAACTCGTTATAAGAGAATGTATGTGTATTAAGACAGGGTATCCGAAGCCTTGTATATGAAAAAACTAAAATTTAAATAGATAGACCTATAGTGTTTATAATATGCAGGTAATATCCACATAGAAATAATCGGCAGTAATCATCTCTTAGTTTTCTTCATGCTAAAGATCTTTAGCATTAGCAAATGTTGCTTGATGCGGCTTTGCTTGTGACTCAACCTGCCAATGCAGGAGACACCAGTTTGATCCTTGGGTAAGAAAGATCCCTGGAGAAGGAAATGGAAACCCACTCTACTATTCTTGCCTGGGAAATCCCATGGACAGAGGAGCCTGGCAGGCTTCAGTTCAGTCACTCAGTTGTGTCTGACTCTCTGTGACCCCATGGACTGCAGCACGTCAGGCCTCCCTGTCCATCACCAACTCTCAGAGTTTACCCAAACTCATGTACATCGAGTTAGTCATGCCGTCAAACCATCTCATCCTTTGTCGCCCCCTTCTCCTCTAGCCTTCATTCTTTCCCAGCATCAGGGTCTTTTCAAATGAGTCAGCTCTTCGCGTCAGGTGGCCAAAGTATTGGAGTTTCAGCTTCAACATTACTCCTTCCAATGAACATTCACAACTGATTTCCTTTAGGATGGGCTGGTTGGATCTCCTTGCAGTCCAAGGGACTCTCAAAAGTCTTCTCCAACACCGCAGTTCAAAAGCATCAATTCTTCAGCGCTCAGCTTTCTTTATAGTCCAACTCTCACATCCATACATGACTACTGGAAAAACCATAGCCTTGACTAGACAGACCTTTGTTGGCAAAGTAATGTCTCTGCTTTTTAATAAGCTGTCTAGCTTGGTCATAACTTTTCTTCCAAGGAGTAAGAGTCTTTTTATTTCATGGCTGCAGTCACCATCTGCAGTGATTTTGGAACCCAAAAAAATAAAGTCTGGGGTTGTAAAAGAGTCGAACAAGACTTAGTGACTAAATAGCAACAGCGTTGCTTCACATTTTCCTCCTACCCTCTTTCTCCACACAGTTCTGCATAAATAATAGATAATCAGGGTAATTACCTGGTATACATCAAACTAATTTTTATTTCCAAAGCTCCCTCCACCCACAAATTCCTTTTTAAAAATTATAATTTTCACTGTCTGCTAATGCATTCTAATGCCTAACCAACCCAACACAGAGTTCTTACCAATACTGAAATAAACAAATGTAAAACATGGCTCCTCTAAAAGTTAATTATAAACAGTGGAAATTGTATATTTACTTTGCACGTCAAGCTTAGTGATCAGCAAACTTGTTTCACTTGACAAAATTGCTTATGGTATTATATATTAATCTAGTTTTTAGAGGAAAAACTATGAAGTCATAATTCTTTTTTCACTTTGAGCAGTTATTTATTCAAAAATGCAATTCACTTTTTCTGTGCAGTGACTACACCTAACACTGTAGCTCAGCATTAGTTTTGCATTAATCCAGGCCTTCTCCTTTCTCAAAACCTCAAATAAAGCTCATATTCTGACTGCTTTCTTGGACATTAGAGAGCTATTTTTGGACCCCCTAGAATTATTCAGACTCATGTTTGCTAGATGCATGTCCCACTACTCCTAGTTTTATGCAATGGTCTGGAGTAGACACTAAGCCACTTAATTCCTAGAAGCAACATCAATTTTCTTCTGGGTCTTTGAATATTTCCTTCTGCTGTTGGACTCTTCTGGGCTCAGCCACCCCTGCGCACTTATTCTTCCTCATCTTTCAAGACTGGAAATCGCTCCCATTCTTCCTTCTTTAAACCAAATAGGTAAACAGAGGTTGTAAAATTGTCTGTACAACAATTTGTCTTTCTAGTTCAAGGAAGGGTGTATGTGCACATATGCTTTTCACTGTTGGGCAGTGGTCTAGTAAAAATGTAATACAGTAGGCTTTTTTTTTTTTTTTAATTTTTTTGTAGATGTTAGCTATGGTCACAATGATTTGGGTAAATAGCCAAGGTCCTATAGAAGTGCCCAAGTGAGCCCAGGCCCCATCTGCCGGCCAACTGGTCAGTCCCTGCTAGTCACTCAAAGATTTGAACATGAACTGAGGAAGAAGCTGCACAGTGGATCAGTAGTGTTATTCTGCAGGTAAACGGGAAAGGGGGCTTTCTTATGGAGGTAACCACCTGTGCAGAGGTTCGTGTCCGACTCTTTGCCACCCTGTGGACTGTAGCCCACCAGGCTCCTCTGTCCATGGGATTCTCCAGGCAAGAACACTGGAGTGGGTTGCTATTTCCTTCTCCAGGGAATCTTCCCGACCCAGGGATCGAACCTGGGTCTCCCGCATCACAGGTAGATGCTTTACCCTCTGAGCCACCACGGAAGCCCATATCATATGAGATAGAGGATATCATATGGCATGTTAAGCTCAAAGAGCAAAAGTAGGGCCGGTTTCCTGGAGTACGGTGTGGAAGGGGGTGTTGGTACCAGATGAAGCGTAGTATATGTGAAAGGGCGTCTTTATGCCTCTTTTGCAAGGACCCTGTTACATATGTACAATGCTTTGCAAACAATGGCTTATAAATAATAAAGGGTATTTTACTTTTAGCTATGATAAAATACACTCTGGAGTAGAAAGTTATATGTTCTGATTTCTCTTGAACCCTTATTATTGGGACTGTCATTCTAATTCATTGAGCATTTCTCTTCTTTTCAAAGCTCTGAATTGTAATGATATTTATTTAAACATTTATTTAAAATGTTACCACTTTTCCTGGCCTGTCAAGTAGCACACTTTTTTTATTTTTTAATTTTCTTTAAATTTAAATCCTTGAAGTTTCTCTAGTCTTGTCCTTTCTTGATCCAGAATAGATCTGGTGTATGTTTGTTTGTTTCTATTCTCTTTGACATTCCCCTGAGATTCGTTATCACTGCTTCACTCCAAAACTATTTTTTTATTGTTTCTGAGCTCACAATCTGAATTTTAGTTTTTTAATTTTTAAATCTAACCTTTTAAAATTATTTTTTAGAAATTGCTATTCAAAACTCAACACCATTTTATTTTTCATTATTCTAGCTAGTTTGTAAAGAAGCTACTTTACTATAAAGTATTTTATACCTTCAGTTCAGTCGCTCAGTCATGTCCGACTCTGCAACCCCATCAACTGCAGCACGCTAGGCCTCCCTGTCCATCACCAACTCCTGGAGTCCACCCAAACCCATGTCCATTGAGTTGGTGATATCATCCAACCATCTCATCCTCTGTCGTCCCCTTCTCTGCCTGGCCTCAATCTTTCCCAGCATCTGGGTCTTTTCCAATGAGTCAGCTCTTCGCATCAGGTGGCCAAAGTATTGGAGTTTCAGCTTCAACATCAGTCCTTCCAGTGAACACCCAGGACTGATCTTTAGGATGGACTGGTTGGGTCTCCTTGCAAGCCAAGGGACTCTCAAGAGTCTTCTCCATACCACAGTTCAAAAGCATCAATTTTTCGGTGCTCAGCTTTCTTCATAGTCCATCTCTCACATTCATACATGACCACTGGAAAAACCATAGCCTTGACCAGATGGACCTTTGTTGACAAAGTAATACCTTATATAGTATAAATACTTTATATAGTATAAAATAGTACTTTACTATTAAGACAGAGTGGTACAACAAATTGAAAGGAAGTGGTAAAATAGCCATTGATAAAGTTATATATTTAGAAAACTCTAAAAGAATGTATTGAAAAAGTATTAGAATTCAGGAGAGCTTTTACTAATGAGAACTACAAAGTGAAGTGAAGTGAACTCTCTCAGTGTCCGACTCTTTGCGACCCCATGGACTATAGCCCACCAGGCTCCTCTGTCCATGGGATTCTCCAGGCAAGAATACTGGAGTGGGTTGCCATTTCCTTCTCCAGGGGATCTTCCCGACCCAGGGATCAAACCCAGGTCTCCTGCATTGCAGGCAGACGCTTTAACCTCTGAGCCAGTAGCTTCATTATAGTTCATGAGAAGAGGTGTATGAACTCTTGTCTTCAATCCAACCACATGGATTTAACCATCTAGGGACTACATGTGGAGTATCCATCCTTCTTGTCTGTATCCCTAACCCTTCTGTGTTATTTTTTATTATTTTTTAAAATTTTATAAACTGTGAGCAGTGTGAGCTCACAAAGGCAGTCTTTACTCCCAAATCCAAGTGATTTTCCATCATGAAAGTGAAAGTGTCCTACTCTTTGCAACCCCATGGACGACTGTACAGACCATGGAATTCTCCAGGCCAGAATTCTGGAGTGGGTAGCCTTTCCCTTCTCTAGGGGATCTTCCCGACCCAGGGATCAAACCCAGGTCTCCCACATTGCAGGCTGATTCTTTTCCATCATGACACCAACACTATTTTGGCTCTCAATTTCAGAAGAGTATATTATGTTTTTTTGTTTTTAACTAAAGTCACTCTGTCTTTGGAGTGGTTTTCTCAGAATAAAGGAAGTCTCTTAAGATATGCTGATTCCTTCTGCCAAGAAATAGCAATTGTTTATGGCCCTCAAGGACAGGATTTTGATTTTCAGTTTTCCTTACCAAGATTTCAGTAAAGTGGGGGTGTATATTCTGTTCTAGGTAAAATATTTCCAGAGCCACCTCAGAGTGATCAGAGTCTGAGAAAACAATTGAGTCCCATAAATTCACTGTTTTTTTCATGACCAGATAATAGTAGAATCATTTCTGAAATTTAGAATAGATTTCTGAATCTGAGTCACAAAAGCATTCTGACTAAAACCAAGAAATTCTGAAAGAAGACAAAGCTTTCTTCCATTATTCTCAGAATATCTTAAGATTTTCAGAGATAAATAAGAGAATGTTGTGGGCAATCCATTAAAAAATGATCATTTGTTGAAAAGTTTTCCAGGCTCTCCTAACTTTAGGAAAACATTTACAACCAAGCACTGCTAGGATGTTGACGAGCACTTTGTTCAAGACCTGTTTGTTCTGATTGTGTGTGTCTTAAAATACTACTTCACATTTGGATAATAGTGTTCTTATGTCCATTTAGGTAGAGCCATTTCTATTGGAATTAGGTTATTTTGTACCTGTGAACCATGCTTGATAATCATCTGAGCCTATTTTCTTTCTACCCTATAGTATAATAAAACTCTAGTCCATTGCTTTTTCATAAACAATGCACCATCATGGTTACAATGAGATTCATTCTAGTTTGAGCAAGTTATTATCCTATTTTGAAACATCTATGTATACTGTACTTTGCATACGGGTAAATTTAAGGGCAGGGAGAAAGAAAAACAGTCTTTTTCTAAAGCATACATTAGTTAGAAAAAGAAAAATAAGGACAGAATTGTGAAAGACTACCTTCAGTTATATGGGATTCCCTGGTGGCTCAGTCGGTAAAGAATCTGCAAGAGACCTGGGTTTGATCCTAGAATTCGGAAGACCCTCTGGAGAAAGACGTGGCAACCCACTCCAGTATTCTTACCTGGGAAATCCCATGGACAGAGGAGCCTGGCAGGGCTACGATCTATGGGGTCACGAGAGGCAGATGTGAGTAGTCCACCACCATCACCACCTACGGTTATGCTATTACTGTCCTAATGTCTGATACAGAAAATGTTTATTTGTATGATCAAATATGCAGAAGCCACAAGGCTAAAGATGTGTATGGCTATTACCAGATAATCATTTCTTTTAGAATTCAGTGATCCTTTCTGTACATTTAGACATGATTATATATTTTTTAAGTATATTTTAGATAATAGCAGAACCATAGTGTTAAATAGTTAAAGCAAAGTAGAGTCTACTTCTGTGGCCACTTATGAATGCTTTGATGATAAGCTTTATAACCAGTTACCTAGGACTTCAACATCCACAATGCGTGAACTTAAGTATTATACCATGTTGAGTGAAAACCATGTCTTTCTTTCCACCTAGAATTCTTTCTGTTTACATTTCTCCATCATAATTTACAATGTAGGAACTTTAGTCTTTCATTTTTCCTTTGGGTATGGCAATCTTACCTCTAATGTACTTCAGTTTTCAGTGTAAAATCTCAGTTGGGATTACATATGGGCTTTGCTTCTATAAAATAGATTTTATGTAGAGTTACAGTACAGTAAAAAAAAAAATGAGCATTTTCAAAATGCAGTTCCTATGAAGGATAAGCGCACATCCAGTTTGTGGCCCAGGGATGGCTTGTGTGGAGGCACATATATTGTCAAATAACATATTTAAGGTTGCTCAGGCCCATTCTACTGCTCTGTCTTCATAATCTCCTCATATTCATACTCTCAAAAAGGCTGAATGGACTCAAAACCATCAACTAACAGAGCATTCCTTCGGAGGCACTGACCCCCACGGCTGGCCTCCATCCCCTGCGGGGGAGGCAGGGTTAGAATATGCCGTTTTCCTGGCTGGCTTCCATCCCTGCGGGGGAGGAAGGGTTAGAACATGCTGTTTCCTGTTGACTTACTCAGCTGCACAGACTTCTGAGCTCTGGGTCTGCTGTCTTGTTATTGAGACGTGTCCTTGTCTGCTGCTTGCAGTAATGAGGGGCTAATGCTCAGAGTCAAGTGTGTATTTCAGTATTTCATAAATGCTGCTGATGTGTGGTGGAGAAAAATGAAACCAGCAACATTTCCAATTTATTTTTTTTCTTTTCATTACATTTTTTTTCCTTTCAAAGATGTTATTTAATTAAGCCTGCTGCTGTGGATGCACGTTTCTCAAAATGGAGCAAAGATCTCCGTGCCCTTTGACTGTGGAAAAGCATACATTTTGGGTTTTAGTTTTGAAGGCTGGATGTGATAAGATTAACACAGTAACTAATTTAGTGAATGTCTGATTTTCAGATTAATATTTTCCAATTTGTTCAACCCGTTGTTGCTGTGTATCAGAAGTTGATCCTAACATCATTTTAATCTTTATGAACGTGGGTGCGTGCATAGAGACTGTTACCTGCTTATTAAGGTATAAATGTACTTGTTTTTGAATAGTCAAGATTAGAGATGAATTTAAGTTCTTAAAAAAGAAGAAATCAACTGTTCTCGAAGAAAGTTGATAGTAATGTGAATGTCAGCACATGATAGACTAAGGGACTAAGACTCTGTTCCTTAGTAGTATTTTCTGTTTTCTTTGATTTTGGCAGTTATCAGAGTAATCTTTTCAGAATATGTGTATGTCAAAGACATTTTCCAATGAGTCTTTTATGTTTTGTGTGGGTTTGTTTTTTTTTTTTTTTTTGGCTCAGGACAAGTCATAGATAAAATACAGTTTTCCTTCTTTTTCCCTGGTTGTTGTTCCCTAGATTAGTTTCAATGGGTAGGATTTAAGGAAAAATATTTAAGAAATAGATAAGAGAGGATTTTGTGATTATGTAAGGAAAGTTGGAGAGAGAATTTAAGGATAAAATTAATAATTCTAGTATGGGCAACTAGATGAAAAATGTGCTGTACCTTCAGAATGGGAGTGTGGAGGTGATTAAAATGTAATATTACTTTTGCGTTACCTGTGACATCTAGGTAACTGTTTCTAGAATGTCATGAATAAGGGTTTTATCTCAAAGGAGAAGTCTAGAGTACAGAGTTACGTTTGGGAGTCATAGCATATGCATGGCAATGAAAATGAAGGGGACAATTGGGAACACCATAAAGTATGCATATAAAATGAGGAAAAGGATTTTTGAGCTATTACTTGGTGAAACTGACAGACTTCAGTTAATAGGGCAGAGAAAGATTCAGAAAAAGCATTTTTTTGTAGTCATCTCAGATTAAGGTATTTTAAGAGAATTTAAAAATAACTGATCAAGAAAGGAAATAAAAACTCATATTTAGATCAATAAAAGGATTTGCATATATTGTCAATAGAGGGAGGTGATTGTTGGATCCTGGAATCTGTGTCCTATAGTAAAAACAGGGCATAGTCCATAAGGCAATGATTAGAATAGAATCATTAAAAAAAAAAAATAGAATCATTGTATGGATGTGAGAGTTGGACTCTAAAGAAAGCTGAGCACTGAGGAATTGATGCTTTTGAACTGTGGTGTCGGAGAAGACTCTTGAGAGTCCCTTGGACAGCAAGGAGATCCAACCAGTCCATCCTAAAGGAAATCAGTCCTGAATGTTCATTGGAAGGACTGATGTTGAAGCTGAAATTCCAATACTTTGGCCACTTGATGTGAATAACTGAGTCATTTGAAAAGACCCTGATGCTGGGAGGGATTGAAGGCAGGAGGAGAAGCAGACGGCAGAGGATGAGATGGTTGGATGGCATCACTGACTCAATGGACATGAGTTTGAGTAAGCTCTGGGAGTTGGTGATGGACAGGGAGGCCTGGCGTGCTACAGTCCATGGGGTCACAAAGAGTCGGACATGACTGAGTGACTTGCAGTGACTGAACTGAAGAATAGAGGGCCTGGAGTTGATGGAAATTTCCATGTATAGTCTGACCTCTCTGCCATTAGCTTATTTGGTTAAGTCTATTTTTGTTCATTTTCCTTTTATATTTGGCCATCAGATATCAAAAAGTGAAGTCACCCACTCTTATTCTCTTCCTTTTTGTGGTTGTATCAGCTGCTACCCAACAAATCACCCCAAAGCTAGTGCTTTAAAACAGTGTTTTTAAGGTTGTGATTTCATGGGTCAGGATTTGGTGGGGTTCAGCAGAGTGGTTTTTTGGTGGTCTTACGTGAGCTCCTCTGTAGAGGTAGCTGTCTGTTTGCCGGGATGGTAAGAAGGGATGGAAGCATGCCTCCTATCAGCCAGTAGCTAATCTGAGTTTGTTCCATGAATGGCAGGAACAGAAGCTGCAAGTTTTCTGAAGCTGATTTCCATAATTGACCCTACATCACTTCTACTACTTATATTGATTGAAGCAGGACTGGGTGGCTCAGATTCAAGGAGTGAGGAGGTGAAGCACATGGAAAGAGAGAGGCTATATTGTAGGGACCTCTCATGGTTCACTGGTCAACACTTCACCGTGCCAGTGCCGGGGGTAGAGGTTCAGTCTTGGTCAGGGAACTAAGATCTCATGTGCCATGCACTACAGCAAGAAACCAAAAAACAAAAGAAATACTGTGGATACTGTGAAAGAAGAAGAAAGATCTTGGGTCCCAGTTCTTCTCCAGAGAAACTAAAAAACCTTCAGGTTACATTTACATGAAATGGCAAAAGTAAGGGTGACTCTCAGGTCAGCTGACTTCCACTGTAATCTCTCCCCTGTCAGTATGACTCACAAAGTAGTCATGTGGCTCAAGACAGTTTAATAGTTGCCATTATTTCATAAAGATGCCCTGAGAAACATAACTGTGTTTGGGTCGGAACTGGGTCTGGCTTCCCTGAAAGTGATGGAGCTCCTTTCACTGAAGTTTGTGGTCCAGTCGGTAGTGCATGCTGGGAAATATGGACATCAGCAAGTGGGGAATCTATCTGAGCTGTACTGTGAATCAGGTTTTTGATGTTGGGCAGAAATACAGTCATTTTTGCAAGGCTTGTTTTCTAAACTTCTGTTTATGAAATTCAAACAGCCTACCTAAATTCACTCTTAGAACTATACCCTGCACAGGATAAGAACTGTATAAATATGTATTGTTCTTGGGGAATATATTCAGCAACTTATGGTACTACCTCTTTTTTAGACAGTGCAATTAGCAATTTGAAATGTAAACACATTTAGTTGATAGTCAAAGTTTTTTAAAAAATGTTTTACAAAATGGAGATGTGTTAGGTATACCTGCTTGAGTTGCTGTTTAAAAAATATTCAGTGATCTTTAAATCTAGGTTAAAATGTTAATGTAAGTACTTATGGAGGTCAGAGGGCACTTGTGAAGCTAGATAATAAAAATAATAATTCTTGATATATGTATACTTATTTTATTCCTAATATCTTGACATGATTTAATGTCTTAGGCTTAAACATTCCTGCAACTATTCATAATAGCGTTCTTAGGGTCCCAGTTTACCTGTAAGTGCTAGATACTTTTTATGTAAATAATCTTATAAAATATGACTGTATCAAGCCCAAGAGAAGTAGCTGTTAACATATGGAGTTTTTTGAAAGTTAAAATAATGACCCTTATAAAATTATAAAATGGGCATAGACCCACCCATTAATTTTTTACTGCTTATTCTGTATTTGCTTTTATGTATTTTGCTATAAGGGGTTTCCTCAATGGCTTAGCAGGTGAAGAGTCTGCCTGCAATGCAGGAGATGCAAGAGAATGGCTACCTACTTCAGTTCAGTTCAGTCGCTCAGTCTTTACAACCCCATGGACTGCAGCATGCCAGGCCTCCCTGTCCATCACCAACTCCCTGTCCATCACCAACATCATCGAGTTGATGATGCCATCCATCATCTTATCCTCTGTTGTCCCCTTTTCCTCCTGCCTTCAATCTTTCCCAGCATCAGGGTCTTTTCAAATGAGTCAGTTCTTCGCATCAGGTGGCCAAAGCATTGGAGTTTCAGCTTTAGCATCAGTCCTTCAAAGAATATTTAGGACTGATCTCCTTTAGGATGGACTGGTTGGATCCCCTTGCATACAAGAGTCTTCTCTCTCAAGAGTCTTCTCTAGCACCACAGTTCAAAAGCATCAATTCTTTGGCACTCAGCTTTCTTTAGTATTTTGCCTGAAAAAAATCCCATGGACAGAGGAGCCTGGTGGGCTGTAATCCAAAAGGTGGCAAAGAGTTGGACATGACTGAGTGACTAAGCACATTTTGCTACATTTCAAATAATTTGTTCTTAAATTTTTTTGTTTCCTTCATTCAGCAGGCAGTGAATATCTATCTTACCTGTCTCAGACAATTGTTACCTGCTGGAGAGATGTAAGATTTTACATTTGGCTTCTATCATAGATCTCAAAATCTAGCACAGTGAGACAGGAAAGAGTCAGTACCTTGTAGAGGACACCCGCAGAGCTGGCAAAACTTTCAGAGCTCTTGTTTTTCTCCCCCTTAACCCCTGAACATCTGTGAAGGCATCAACAGTGACACAGTGGTAAAGAATGCGCCTGCCAACACAGGAGACACAAGAGATGTGTTTTCCATTCCTGGGTTGGGAAGATCCCCTGGAGCAGGAAAAGGCAACCCGCTCAAGTATTCTTACCTGAAAAATCCCATGGACAGAGGAGCCTGGCAGGCTACAGTCCATGAGGTCGCGAAGAGTTGGACACGACTTGGCGACTGAACAATATATGTTATTGTCCAGTCACCAAGTCATGTCTGATTCTTTGTGACCCAATGAACTGCAGCACACCAGGCTTCTTTGTCCTTCACTATCTCCCGGAGTTTGCTCAGACTCATGTACCTTGAGTCAGTGATGCCATCCAACCGTCTCATCCTCTGTCGTCCCCTTCTCCTCTCGCCCTCATTCTTTCCCAGCATCAGGATCTTTTCCAGTGAGCTGACTGTTGGTATCAGGTGGCCAGAGTATTGGAGCTTCAGCCTCAGCATTGGTCCTTCCAATTACTATTCAGGGGTATTTCCTTTAAGATTGACTCGTTTGATCTCCTCGCTGTCCAAGGGACTTTCAGGAGTCTTCTCCAGCACCACAGTTCAAAAGTGTCAGTTCTTCGGCGCTCAGCCTTCTTTATGGTCCAACTCTCACATCCATACATGACTCCTGGAAAAACCATAGCTTTGACTATACAGACCTTTGTCGGCAAAGTGATGTCTCTGCTTTTTAATACACTGTATAAGTTTTTCATAGCTTTTCTTATAAGGAGCAGGCATCCTTTAATTTCGTGGCTGCAGTCACCGTCTGCCTTGATTTTGGAGCCCAAGAAAATGAAATCTGACCCTGTTTCTACATTTTCCTCATCTGTTTGCCATGGAGTGATAGGACTGGATGCCATGATCTTAGTTTTTTGAATGCTGAGTTTTAAGCCAGCTTTTTCACTCTTCCTTTTCACCTTCATCATGAGTCTCTTTAGTTCTACTTCACTTTCTGCCATTAAAGTGGTGTCATCTACGTATCTGAGGTTGTTGATATTCCTCCCAGCAATCTTGATTCCAACATGTGCTTCATCCAGCCTGGTATTTCACATGATGTACTCTGCTTATGAGTTAAATATAATTATTTTTAACTTATTAGTTAAATATATTTATTATTATATATAATAGTTTGGAACACACCTTTCCCTTGATGCTTTCTCTATAAAAAATAACTTAGTGCCCAAATCTGGATATAGGTTTTGTGGTTCACAGACATTTTAAGACAAAAGCTGTGTGTAGTGATAAAAGTCACTTGCAACTGTCAAAGCATAAATGTCACTGGACAAAGTTAAACATTAAGGCAGATTTCAAGGATATTGTAGTTAGGGGAGAAATATTACAAAGACTTGAAGAATTTTTAAGGGCTGGAGTATGTGTGTGTAGAATGGGGTGAGTGTAGATCACAGCTGTATTTGTTTTACACAAAGGAAACGTATATTTTCTTGTGTTTTCATGATAGCGGGTAGTTTTATAACTTGGAGCAAGACTCCTGCTGAAAGTTGATTCTAAGAAAAGGGAGGTCAGGAGTGAGGAGAAGTCTTGTTTGCATTTGGTCAACCTGAGGGCACAATTCAGGGAAAGGAGAAAGGAAGGCTGCAGTGTAGTCATGCATAATAATGGCGTGTTGTGCTTTTGGAAAAGGGAAAAGCTTTAGCACTCTTAAACTGTTTAAATGTACAAAATTGTTCTTTGCTGAGAAAGCTTTTCCAGGGTTGTAGATTACTTCTGATTAATTTACAGTCAGATAATCGTCAAGGGCAAGTTATGATTGTGGGTTCTTTTTCCATTGGTACAGTCTCATCGAAGCCCATTGACTTAGTAAAAATGATTTATATTGATTTGATCAAGAAGTAGGGAGGATATTGAAAGCAACAGGGTCTAATGTTTTGATCCAAAGGACAGCTGAAAGCGCCAGAGAAAGAAATGCTTTTAAGGATGATGAACGGTCTCCGTGCTTCTGTACAAAATCAGTATTAAACGTAAGACACTAAATATATAGACAGGGACCCCCGTGTACACTAACACACAGAACAGCCCTGGGGTCCATGTGATGGTTTCAGGAACAGATTGAAGAATTTCCAGAAGGATGTAACTTGGATCAGTTCCTGAAACATCAACAGTAGCACTGACCAAAAGTACAAGCCCTAAAAGAAGGTCACTGAGTTTCATGAGAGCGTGTTTGGCTGTAGACCAGAAACCAAGCTATAAAAAGAAGAAAGTAAGTTCAGTGCAGAGATTTTATTAAATGAATTCAAGATGCTGTTTTAACTAAGGTTTTACTGTTAAGGAAGCTGATGGTGGCTGGGAGAAACTGATAAGACTCCACTGTTTATGACAGTTAATGATTTTTAATTCAGAAGATGAATATTATAGACTAATTTTGCCAAAGACATAGGCCTAGGTGTCCTGGGGAGAAACAGAAGAAAAAGTGTAATCTTTACTTTCCATTTGATTTGCTCGTAATCTAGAAGGAAATAATGGCACTAATAATGGCAGTGTCCGGTAGTAACAGCAAATGCTGACGCAGTGATTTGCTGTGTGTCCATCACTGTTCGAGATGCTTTACATTTATGAATAAAGTACAGCAACCCCACTTGCTTGGTGAGGTAGCAGCTACCAAGATGTGATGATGTCATCCAACACAGGATGCTTATTGCTCTTCGGGTTTGGAGAATGCCTATTTGTTCTAGCAGAAAGGGAATGGGTGGTGGGCAGACATGGCTCAGAATTTTCATAGCATGTCTGCCCCTAAGTACATATATAACCTTGGTCTTTCACTGGAGCTTTTTGCTAGTTTCAATAGTACCAACTTTTACTTAGTTTTAATAGTATCAACCTTGCATCTTTTAAAATGCACTTTAAAGGTGTGCCTAAAACTTTCTGTTTGAAGGTACCTCTCTCTCAATATAAAGAAGTCTTAGTGTAAGTCTTATTATGAAATCACTCATAAAGAAGATGGGTTTCCCAGGTGCGCTAGTGGTTAAAGAATCAACCTGCCAATGCACAAGACATAAGATACACAGGTTCGATCCTTAGGTTGGGAAGATCCCGTGGAGTAGGAAGTGGCACCCCACTCCAGCTAGCCATCCAGTGCTCTTGCTTGGAAAATTCCATGGGCAGAGGAGCCTGGAGGGCTACAAGCTATAGTACACACAGACACACACACACACACACATACAGACACACACACTCACAATCTCCAAAAGATTCCCATAAGAGAAATGGAAGACAGAGTTCCATGAGAAGGCGGGAACAGCAGATGATACACACTGGAAACGTACCAAGTGTGCTGTATGTAGTGAATAATTCATTTTACTTGGAGTAAAAAGGGTGGGAGGAAGAGGTGTGAACCTCTAGTCTGGAGAGAGAAGCTTATTATCTGGGGCTTCTTAGACCAGGGATTGGCAAACAGCTGCCTGCTTGTTTCTAGACAGCTCAAGAGCTAAGGATTGTTTTATGTTTTTAAATGATTGGAAAAAAGAATCCAAAGATAAAGAATGTTGCATGACATGTGAAAGTTACATAGAATTCAGATTTTAGTGCCTGTAAATGAAGTGTTATTGGCACACAGCCAAGCTAGTTCATTTTCATGTGGCAGAGAACCATAGTGCCTGCAAAGTCTAATTATTTACTGTCTGGTCTTTACAGGAAAAGGTTGCTGACCACTGTCTTAGTTATTATGCTTGCTTTTTCATCCCAAAGTTCATCATCTTCTGATGGCAATAAATTTACACAATGCTGTTTCATTATTTAGGAGGGACTATGGCCAACAAGCAGCTTTCCTTTTAGTGTCTCCAACACAGATGACACTCGACAGATAAAGCAGCTTCTCTATGGCATTGCTAACTTGGGTCTAAGTGATGGAATTTTGAGTTCAGATTCTTAGGAATCCTTCATAATTTCTTGCTCTTTTGGGCTGCGGCATGAACAGTGTTTTGGTCAGATTTCCAAATATATCTAGTCTCCAGTGGTATGTAGTTTCAAGTATTGAATAGACTGTGTTTAAATAGTACCTTTATCTCCTTCCCTTCCCTTCTTCTTTCCCTGGTCGTTATTTTAATTTTCATTCCCCAAGTATAGCTTTGCTCATGAAATTTAATCAGTTCAGTTGCTCAATCGTGTCTGATTCTTTGTGACCCTATGGACTGCAGCACGCCAGGCTTCCGCTTCCCTGCCCATCACCAACTCCTGGAGATTACTCAAACTCATGTCCTTTGAGTCCGTGATGCCATCCAACCATCTTATCCTCTGTCATCCCCTTCTCCTCCTGCCTTCAATCTTTCCCAGCATCAGGGTCTTTACAGATGACTCAGTTCTTCGCATCAGGTGGCCAAAGTATTGGAGTTTCAGCTTCAGCATCAGTCCTTCCAATGAATATTCAGGACTGATTTCCTTTAGGATTGACTGGTTTGATCTTGCAGTCCAAGAGTCTTCTCCAACACCACAGTTCAGAAGCATCAATTCTTTGGCGCTCAGCTTTCTTTATATTCCAACTCTCACATCCATACGTGACTGCTGGAGAAACCATAGCTTTGACTAGATGGACCTTTGTTGGTGACGTCTTCTAGTTATGGGATATATTGCTTATGTAGAAATCAATCAGAAGGAGAAAGCAGGAATTAACATTTTACTGCAAAAGTCATTTCTTCAATTTGCCATCTATCACACCACACCCCTCTTTGAAAACTGGCTTATTGTGATTTGCTCTGAAAATCATTCTGCGTGGCAGTTCCTTCTGTCTGGAATCTTGATTCATGGGCCCTCATAAGAATTCTTTTATGGTTCTATTTTCATAATAGCTTTTAGGCAGCCAATCTTCATGCATGATCCTGTGTTTCTTTATGACTTGGCAGCATCCAGATGTCTTTACTGCATCTTGTTGCCTTTTAGACACATTAAAAAAAAATTTGCCGTAAAATAATTGCATTCATTTGTGCAGGAAATGTTAAATTATTCTTTCATGAGTCAGTCAAACTTTTACTTGAATACAGAAAGACTTGCTGTCCCTTTTGGTAAACCTGCATGAATATCTTAAAAGTTGTGGTTTTGAAATGATTGAAAAGGAGATGTTAAACAGGGTTTTTTCTTTTTTTTTTTTAAACCTCATCTTATCTTCATAGTCACATAATATATAAAAATAAGATTTTTCTCATAACTTACCAGTTTTATAAGTAATATAAGAACAACTTGAATAGGTTCATCCAAGCTATGTGTATGTTGAGAGTGTCTTAAGTAAATGTATTTGGGTAAATAAGAATGCTTTGTTTTATTTTTAGCAGAACCCAAATTAAGTATTGGATTGCATGTATGGGCCCAAGAAAATTTTAATGAGGAAGTCAAGTTTCTTGGGTTTCCGTCATAGCTCAGTCGGTAAAGAATCTGCCTGAAATGCAGGAGACACGGGTTCGATTCCTGGGTTGGGAAGCTCCCTTGGAGAAGGAAATGCAACCCACTCCAGTATTCTTGCCTGGAGAATCCCATGGACAGAGGAGCCTGGTGGGCTACAGTCCATGGGGTTGCAGGAGTCAGACATGACTTAACGACTAAACCACCACCAAACCATCAAGTTTCTTAGAAGAGTATTTGCATCACAATGACCTGAAGAACCTTTTAAAAATACGAATGTTTGTGACTCACCCTGGATCTGCTGAACCAAAAATCTTCTTGGAAGGGGCTAGGAAGGTATTAGAAAGTTCCCCAAGTGGTTCTGATTCTCACTTTTGGCTGACAACCATTGGGCTAGAAATATTTTTGGAGAGACCAAAAAAAGGTAGCCTCAAAACATGGTTTTGGTGCTCGGGCTTAGTTGCTCTGTGGCACGTGGGATCTTCCCAGGTCAGAGATCAGACCCGTGCCTCCTGTATGGGCAGGCAGATTCTTCACCACTGAGCCACGAGGGAGGTTCCCTGCATTTTCATATGAAACCTCAGAGAAGAATTAACATTTGGTTTTCCCGTGGTAATTATATGAAGTTTTTCTGGTCAAGAAAAACAGTATACATTTCTTCCCCCATCTCTCACTTCAACCTTCCGGATTCTCAGGAGCAAAGATTCAGTTCATTTTCAAGGTTCCTGAGGTCTGGATATCTGGATTCTATCGTTTTCTAATTCATTAAGAATTTATCGATGCTTTTCAATGTGTCAAATTCTGAATAGGCCCTGAGTATGCTAGTACTGAAGAAAACAGTCTAGAATTTAAAATCTACTAGACGAGGCAGATGTTAAGCAGATAAACAATTCAGTAAATGCTCTCTGGCCCAGATATTATAAACCTATTTTTTTTGTATTGGTTTAAGGTATATACATGTTAATATATTTTATGTAAGTAGTATATATAAATTTTTATGTCTCATATAGCATATACACATATACATAGAGTGTGTTATTAAGTGTATATACATTTTATATTTATATATTGCCATCATTTTTATTAGCCTCACATCCTTCTGGAATGAATTGGAATGTATACATACCTATATGTGTGTGCACACATATGCCCGTACACATGATGATGAGTTTAGACTACAGTTCTACAGCAATACATTTAGCTAATTTTTCTCACTGATTTTTTTAAATTAAATAACATGTAAAATGACAAATATATTGTTTTTTGTAAGGTTTGTGTTTTTTTTCACTTGGGGTATAGTTGCTTTACAATACATTATTTTTTATATGTGCTGCGACTTCTGTTGGTTTCTTTCTAAAATTTTTGCTTTTATAGCATTAAATGTAACAGTTATCCTGGGACAGTGTTTCAGTGGCAAGATAGATTGAAAGTCCCAACAAGCTGGAACTCTCTATACTTCTTGAAGAAAGAGAAGCGTGCTGTTGTCACAAATAGCTTCCACGTGTCAGGCCTATGACCCTTTTTTTTTTTCACAGATGGTGCTTCACAAGTACACTTCACTGCCCTTAAAACATTTTTAAAGCTACCATATGGTTTGACTCAGGTCAGTGTATTTGAGAAAAATGTTAGCATGTTAATCCTGTTCAAACATGATAGAAGAGAGATTGTAACTGTCAACCATTTAATATAAATAGAGACTGTGTGTACTGATGGTGGAATATTGAAGGAAGAAACAATGGTGCTCCATCAAGAAGAGTCAGCTATGTACACACTTGTGTATTTAAAATGGATCACCAACAGGTTCCCACTGCATAGCACATGGAGCTGTGCTCAGCGTTACCGTGCATCCTGGATGGGAGAGGGGTTTAGGGGAGAATGGATCCATGCACACGTATGGCTGAGTCCTTTCACCTGAAACTATCACACTGCTGTTAATCACTGTACCCCAATACAAAATAAAAAGTTAAAAAAAGAAGAATCAGCCATGTTTTCTGGCTATATAACTACAGTACGCCACCTCTTTTGATGCAGGTGCATTTGGTACACTTGAAAGTTTAGGATGGTAAGTGTGTGTGCTAAGTCACTGCAGTCTTGTCTGACTCTGTGTGACCCTGTGGACCGCACAGGCTCCTCTGTCCATGGGATGCTCCAGGCAAGAATACTGGAGTGGGTTGCCATGCCCTCCTCCAGGGGATCTTCCTGACCCAGGGATTGAAACCACATCTCTTAAATCTTCTTCATTGAAGGCAGGTTCTTTACCACTAGTGCCACCCGGGAAGTCTTAGGATTGTAAAGGAGTCCCCTAAATCAATGAAAATGACGTTGTATATGAGAAATTCAACTGAAAGTATCTTTTTCCCCCTTTGCAAAATGCATTCCTGGATAGTGCAGTGAAATTACATGGTTGATGAATACTACCTTGAGGTCCCTGCTGGAAAAGATTTTTATATCATATCAGTTGTTGTTCCAGTAATATTCTAAAGACCTGCATTTACTCATGAGATGTACTACACAGAGTGGATTAAGTTAGCTCAAAAGCACTTACCATTGTCTGTGAGCCAGAAAGCCACAAGGATTCTGATTGACATTATTATTTATTGTTTTTGAATGCTGATGGTACATTTTCCTAGTAGAGTCTGCACTGTGCTTATTGACATGCATACGTGAAAAGGCTCTGCTTTTCTGAGTATTTAATGGGCAATTTAATTTTCTTAGCAACTTTCTTTACAGGACTTGGATTTTGAAGCCAAAACAAGTTACACGCTACGGATAGAAGCTGCAAACAAAGATGCCGACCCCCGCTTTCTGAGCTTGGGACCTTTCAGCGACACGACAACCGTGAAGATAATCGTGGAAGACGTGGACGAGCCCCCTGTGTTTTCCGCACCCCTGTACCCCATGGAGGTGTCGGAAGCCACCCAAGTTGGGAATATTATTGGCACCGTAGCAGCTCACGACCCAGATTCTTCCAACAGCCCAGTGAGGTAAGAGCTCACTGCTCTCCTTTTCAATAATTCTGTAACAGTGTGCCCTTGTTCACGACTCATGTCTCTACATCATGATGCTTTGGGATCGTGAGTGCTCAGCCGCTTCTATTGTGTCTGGTTCACTCTTTGTGATCCTATGGACTGTAGCCAGCCAGGCTCCTCTGTCCATGGGATTCTCCAGGCAAGAATAGTGAAGCGGGTTGCCAGGCCCTCCTTCAGGGGATCTTCCCAGCCTGGGGATTGAAGCCACATTCCCTGTGGCTCCTGTATTGGAGGCAGATTCTTTACCACTGAGCCGCTGGGGAAGCTTTGGGGTTATAGCAGTTAGAAATCAGTTATATATATGTATTGAGCCATCACGGCAGAAGTGAAACAGGATCAGAACCCCTCAACATTTTACTAATTTTAAAATATGTCACCTGATTATCCAAGGCCACTATTGTGTGGCAATGTTGTATCTTTTTTTTTTTTTTTTAATTTATTTGTTTGTTTGCCTCTGGCGGGCCTTAGTTGCAGTCTGTGGGATCTTCAGTTGCAGTGTGCAGGATCTTTTAGTTGCAGCATGTGGGATCTAGTTCCCTGACCAGGGATTGAACTTGAGCCTCCTGCGGTGGGAGCATGGAGTCTTAGCCACTGGACCACTAGGGAAGTCCTGCAATACTGTATCTTTAGGCACCATTATCATCCACAAGCAGAGCTGATGTTACTCTTCAGCCCATTATCCAGAGCACTTTTTCAACACAAACTGTGTTCAAAGAGAAAATGATGTGTGTCCTCGTTGTAGGATAAATGTTTATGTTAGAAAACTAATTTTATAAGCAATTTAAATTGGGGATTGATTTCTCAACAGATCCTTTTTTATATTGGTCTGTATGGATAGTATGTGTTTGTTAGTCTAATCTGCTTATTAAAATAATACCTTATTTATATACAAGGACTATTTTAAAGTGTTCTTTCAATAGGCCTGTATAGAGAGTAGAAACATTGTTATAACCAACCCTGTAGGACTAACAATAATGATATGTAAGCATTCCAAAATATCACAGCATGACAGTTCACACTTTTTACCTATAGTCTTATATATAATCTAAGAGCTACATACATATTTTTGTATATGTATGTGTTCACATGTGTACATATGATAAAGTATGTTTTTTCAAGTAAATATTTAATATCTAAGTATATAGTATATACTAGAAATTAGATTGTATTTCATGTCTTAATTTGGGTTCATAAGTAACACATTTTTAGTTCATGGTTTGAATTTTGATTATAAAATCTATAAGGTGGGCTTCCCTGGTAGCTCAGCTGGTAAAGAATCCACCCGCAATGCCAGTTCAATTCCTGGGTCAGGAAGATCCCCTGGAGGAGGGATAGGCTACCCACTCCAGTATTCTTGGGCTTCCCTTGTGGCTCAGCTGGTATAGAATCTGCCTGCAATGCGGGAGACCTGAGTTCAGTCCCTGAGTTGGGAAGATCCCCTGAAGAAGGGAAAGGCTGCTGCTGCTGCTAAGTCACTTCAGTCGTGTCCGACTCTGTGCGACCCGATAGACGGAAACCCATCAGGCTCCCCCGTCCCTGGGATTCTCCAGGCAAGAACACTGGAGTGGGTCGCCATTTCCTTCTCCAGTGCATGAAAGTGAAAAGTGAAAGTGAAGTCGCTCAGTCGTGTCCGACTCTTCTCGACCCCATGGACTGCAGCCCACCAGGCTCCTCCGTCCATGAGATTTTCCAGGCAAGAGTACTGGAGTGGGCTGCCATTGCCTTCTCTGAGGGAAAGGCTACCCACTCCAATATTCTGGCCTGGAGAACTCCATGGACTGTATAGTCCACGGGGCCCCAAAGAGGCAGACACAACTGAGCGACTTGTACTTTCATGTTTCACAAAAACTAGTGAAAGTCTTATATTGAGATATGTTCAGCTAACCACTGATTGAACTTCTGGTATAACTGATGTTTAATAATGCTAAGTGGTCTTGAGCTAACTTATGAACTAAGTCTGGACATTGATTGCAGAGTGTCATGAAAAACATCAACACATTAGACAATGATTTTTAGTTAAGAAGAGCTCATAATCCTCTGTTTCCCTAAAATAATAGGTATTTAGGCTTATTTTTATAATATAAATTATTACACACACTTAATAATTAAATATCAATTTATCATTAATATACAAATAATAATCAGCATATATATATATGTACAGGTATGTATATGTAATTAAATTAGTGCTCTTTTTTCCTTCCCTTTTGTTTGACATTAATATCATAGTCTAGTAAAGAATTGTATAAAATAACTTACTTCAAAAGTGAAGTCATAGTCATTGCTTCTCTGTCTATATAACAAATTCAGGCTATGTAGTAGCTGTATTATTTTTAAAACAGTGATCATAAACCATTTCTAAGAATATAACCTTCTGTACACTAGAATATCTATGAGTTGCAGATGCACTCAGATGGAATAAGCCTTCTCTTCCCTGTAAAAGCCCAGCCTGTATTGTCAGAAAGTTCCCTGACTTAAGTTCAGCTCCATCCACTGAGTCCTATTAATGTGCACAGACGTGAATTTGGGCTTTGTTATAGCATTGCAATACCAGTGACATACTTGTCTTCTCCTCTATGAACAAACAACCTCAGTACAATCGTAGTCATAGCTCAGGTGCTCAGGAGAGCCTGACTTCTGCTTAAATCACTTAATTTAATGGGAAGAAAGAGAGAAGGCTTTCATGAAATTGAGGATTGGAAAAACAGACATAGTAATATACATGATAATTCAGTACTTCAGCTAGTGAGAGGATTTAAGAAAATTTTGGTTTATTGGTATTTTATAATTTTTTCTTTATCCATTTCCATGTGTATCATTCTGTTAGAGCCTTTCAGAGTAAATATTTCACTTTTAATAATATTTTATTTGGAAAAAATGCAGTTTTATAATTTGAGGAAGGAGAAGGGAGAGTAGGAGCAAGTGGGTAGTGACTTGGTGTTGGAAATGAAGTGAGTTCCATGTCTGTTCCTGGAGCACAGAGAAAGAAAAGGCCAAAGGGTGGACTCTGCTGAATTTGGAGGTAAAGACTTCTGTGTCCTCCATCAGCTGGCCAGCACTGTATCTTTACCTCATTTTTAGTTTCTTAAAACTAATAAAGGTGATCCTGAAATTTCAGGTCAGTGCTTCTTACATCCTTTTCTAATCTCTAAATCTCACAAATAAGCATTTTGTTCAAAGTTGAATTAAATGTTGAATTAAATGTTATTTTGTGTATGCCTGTGAATATATCTTTTGCTTTTTGAAAATTAATTTCTTGACTTAGATTTATGCTCATATTCTTGCAACATTGCTTTGCCTTACTCTTTAAAAAAAAAAAAATAATAAGGTCAGCACAATCACTCATAGCTTATTTGTTTCTGGACTTCTCTCTCACATATTTCTCTTTCCCGATCCATTTATAATGGTCATTAAGAGGCCAGTCTCCTCATTGTGTAGTTCAGTGAGTTGAGGGGAACTTCTAGAAATAATATTCTCTAGAAGATTGGTTTACTTCTGCTGTTTGCTGAGTGCCTTTAGGGGATCTTTCCATATAACCCAGTGAAAAGGAAAAGCAGCACACATTCAGTCCTTGCTCAACCCCAAATATTTTGAATATTAAGGGAGAAAGGGAAAGTAACTGATGCTTTTAAACTGTCAGTCATGACTGAAATATTAGGAAGTATTATCCCTGTACATTGCTACTATTATAGTTTATTGTTTTCATGCCATTTTTATTTCAAGGTCAGTAAAGTCAATGAAGGAAGACCTATTTTATAAGGAACTATATTGGCAATCTACTGAAGGTTGTGTTGTATTCACATATTTTCCAAGATATTGTAGTAAATATTGCATAGTTGTTTAATGGACATAAACATGTATTTGCATTGGGCACTCAAGTAACTATCAAAATATAAGCCCTTCATCTACAGACACCAGCGGATGAGTAGATTACAGTCTGCTGAGATCCTAGGAAAAGTGAATCTCCAGGTTGAGATGGAAGCTGAAGACTCTTACAATTATGAACTTTCTGCTCATGTACCTTTCAGGATATTGTAGTTCTCAGAGGAATGGAAAATCTGTATTTGTTTCCTCATAATTGTTTAAAATTAGGCCAGATAATATTTGAATTGTAAAAGAGTATGGGAAAGTGGATAATTAGTGTTTGAATTCATTGACATTCTTTGTGGCATGATACTGAAATCTAGCATATGCTGTTTGTGTTTGGAATATTTTCTGATATATGGGGCAAGAAATTAGAATTCTAAAAAGAAATGCATTTACTTACCTCCAGCAAGGTAAATGGAGGTCTTCTTCCCATATGATCCATGCCTTGCCCAACATTTTTGTTTTTTTTTTTTTAACATACTCCACTAATGTTGCAACTTAAAGCTCTGCACATCTGCCCTTCCCTTAAAAGAATATCAGGGCATCTATGTTACTCCTGAAACCTTACCGTTTTAACAGTTTAGAAGTATAGTCACAACAGGGTGAAAGACTAAATGAACCTGGAGCCCAGTGATGCACTGGAGTATACCAGCTTTGTGAATTTGTGTGTCTTTGTTACAGCTTGCACACCATCCAGAGGGCTTACCCGGCCACCACTGCATGTAGATTCTGTTTCCTCTGTCCTGATGTGAAAACTAGAAGCCAAAACTGGAAATTAGGTGATTGAGATTATTTAGGAAAAAAAGAGTATTTTTGGAAACAAAAGTGGGTAATGGAGGGCCAGAATGTTTCTGACATTTTGTTTTTCATGCATTGGCTTACCATTTCATGTAAAATTTGGCTCCAGGTACCAAACATCAGGCTTCATCAACTGAACTTGGAAAGATAGATTTGTGTTCTGCTGATTCTGATCATTTTTCGGAATAGGAAAAGCTTCGTTCTGTGTTTCTCATCAGTAAGATGGGAAAAACTATAAGAGCAGCCTCATGTCTAGAGGACTATTAATTCTTCATGTCAGCATTCACAGACTGATCAATGAATCACGTACATTGATTAAGAACCTGCTTTGTGCACGACACTGGAAAAATACAGAAAAAAACAGATGAATAAAACATTTCCTCTAACCTCAAGGAACTTAGAATCTTGTTGAAGAAACAAGAGTCCGTAGAAGTTAAACAGTACATGGTGGGGAAGGTGCCAGAGTTCTCACAGGGCCAATTGTGAGAAAAGTACTAATCACTCCAAGTTCACTGGACATGCGACCTCATTTGAAGGAGTGATAGCCTAGGCTGGACTTTGAGGGGTGGCAGGATTTGGGCCAGCCAAAAATATTATGTAAGGTCTATTTGTGTTTGAGGTATGCCTGTGTGTGTGTTCAGCCACTCAGTCACTCCTGAGTCTTTAGGACCGCCCACCAGGCTCCTCTGTCCATGGGATTCTCCAGGCAAGAATACTGCAGTGGGTTGCCATTCCCTTCTCCAGGGCATCTTTCCGACCCGGGGATCAAATCTGTGTCTCCTGCATCGGCAAGTGGATTCTTTACCACTGGACCACCTGGGAAGTCCATGTTTTAGGCAGCTGTATCCTTACAGTCTGATGCTATATGATGAAATGAGCACACTTATTGCTACAGGCAGTTGAGCAAGCCCGAAATCCCTCTGCCTAAAATAGCCAATGAGTTGAAACATGATATTACAAAGATCAGATGCGAAGAAGCGTGATTAAGGAGTCATGGATGACAGGGCAGGGGCATGGATTGGGAGATTGGGATGGACATGTGTACACTACCATGTGTAAAATAAATAGCTAGGGGGATGCTCAGCTTGGCTCAGCTCAGCCCAGCCCTCTGTGATGACCCAGAAGGGTGGGATGATGAGTGGGTGGGAGGAGGGTCCAGGAGGAAGAGGGATATATGTATACATTTCATTGTACACTGTACAGACTAGCATAACATTGTAAAGCAACTATACTCCAACTTAAAGTAATGGAGATCATTTTTGGCATTTCTGACAATCCCAATACAGAACTAGAGTCGTATTTATGTTCAAGGATCATAATACTACTTACCAGCAGCCTCTTTTGGTATTCCTGGTGTGGTATGTCCTCAGATGAAAGGTGATAAAATTGTATCAGATATTACAGTATGTAGTGTGACTAGTCTGAGCACAAGTTGGGTGTTTGAATAATTCACTGTGTATTTTAAGCGGCTTGTATGCATGCATACATTTGTACATTTTAATCTAAATTACATGTGAATTTCTCACAGAATTAACGGGAAAGTTGAACAGCCAGTCTTTAGAAAAGAGAGGAGGAAGGTTTCTCTGTAAATATGAGGAGCAAGAATGTGCGGACAGTCTCTTCTGAACGAGACAAAGGAGGAAACATTGGCCACTTTTTTTTTTCCTCATGGCTCTGTTAAGAAAGTTTTTTGGGGGGTCCTGTCTTAGGACACGTGTCCTCTTACCCAGGAAGTCCTGGGCCTCTTCATTGTGAGTCCCATCAAGGTTGCGTTGGATTGAGAAGATTGAAATTCCTGAAGGAAAACTGAGTTACCTTTGTTAGAAGATGGGGATGAAGCTGCAAACAGTGGCATCACTAAGTACTGAACTCAACAGCTTATCTTGAAGTAATTTATTTCTCATTAAAGCCCTAGAAGGCAAGCATTAACATTCCATGGTTTATAAATAAACATGACTCCAGTCACACAGTTAGAAAATGTGGTTCTAGAATTTTAGCAGGTTCTGTATCAAAACCTGTACACTGCTGACAGCAGCACACACACACATACATGCGCTTGTAAATTACTTAAGAGATTGAGGTTTCAACTCAAACAATTCAGTTATTTCTATTGATCAGATTTGTCGATGCTTATTTATTATGTTACCTTTTCCACCTGGGGAGTAGCACTGATGCCTTCGTGTTCATCCAGCCTGCTCACCTGTATATTCCCTTTGTGACTATCGACGTGCTTGTCAATAGCTGGGTGACAAGCGTGCTGCTTGTGAATACGGAGAGGACCGTTTTAATTGATCTCCATAGCTTATTGAACAGCAGCACCGATAACTACAGGCATTTTTTAGGACTGATTTTGTTGCAGATGTGCAGAACACGGGGGATATTCAGGTATAGAAGACGCAATCCCAGCCCACTTGTTATCTCGCAGGAGGAGAGATCTTAGTGAAAACTTAGAAAAAAGTTCCAATGTTAAATCTGGAAATGAGAAATCATCTTGTAAAATATTCTCATTTTGCAGATAAAGAATACAGATGGTGAATGAAGAGTCCAACTTGGTACAGTAGGTTTGTGGCAGGGTCCTGGCTATAAATATTACCTTTTAATGCCCAGTCTGTGGTTCATGGTGGTATATATGTATATGTATATATGTATATGTATATATGTATATGTATATATGTATATGTATATATGTATATGTATATATGTATATGTATATATGTATATGTATATGGCACAGAGAGCTTGGAGTGAAGTCCCTGAGTCATATATACCACAAGGCTTCTTAAAAAGGTGCAATTTCTGAAGTATTGGGCTGGCACAAAAGTTTGTTTGGGTTTTCCGTAACGTCTTACAGAAAAATACGAATGAGTCTTTGGCCAACCTGATAATTGGGATGGCTTGGTGCTTTACTGCCAGAGGTCTGTCGTCAAGGAATAGTAGGAGTACGATAATTGGAAGGAGGAAAGATCAGAGTAAAGAAGGACCAACACAAGGAAAGGCACCAAAAAATGGAGACACACGCTGTACTGTCATTTATTCCATTAATACGTCAGTGTGACTGTCTTAGAATTTTAGATAGAGCAGTGGGGGAAAATAATGTAAAGCTGAATTCTGGAAATGTAGGTAGCAGAGACTAAAAGCTCATCTATAGGCAATACGGTGCTTACTGGAAAGATGGCACAGACAAACACTGTTCTGAATCTGGGCTCCATCAACAATCAGCTGTGAGCCTTTAAAGTCCAGTCCTGACCTACAGCAATAATGGTACCTGCTTGCCTTAGAAATTGTGCTTGGCTGGTAGAAACAAAGCTTAACACTAGTGACTTACCAATGAGAAGTCTGGCACCAGGCAGTCAAAGACTGACAATTTGGCAGGATAATGTCATCAAGGGCTTGGCTTCTTATACCAGGCACTCATCACCTTGTATTTACAAGATGCTTTTTGGATTGCTCTCTAGTGTGTTCGTATCCCAGGTGAGATAGAGGGGAAGGGGCAAAATCAAATGCCAGCTGAGTTAGCAGCTGTCTCCTATCCTTAAGGGAGTTTTGGAATGATGCTCAACCTGCAAATTTTCTTTTGCATCTCATTTGCTAAGAGTCCATGGAATTCTCCAGGCAGGAATACCGGAGTGGGTAGCTATTCCCTTCTCTAGGGGATCGTCCCTACCTAGGGATTGAATCTGGGTCTCTTGCATTGCTGGCAGATTCGTTACTGCCTGAGCCATGGGAAAGCCCACAGACATAAGGATACTGCATCTACAGGGAGGCTAGCTAGTGTAGTTTTTCAGCTGGACACAGGACTGCCTCTGACATAGCCAGGTTTCTATGAATAAGAATTAAGGGCAGGTGAACATTAAGCATGCAAGTGAAAGTGTGTTACATGACCTTACATAGCTGTTTGAGGATTAGGAAGCAATGTATATATTTTAAATTCTTAGTATATTTTAAATTCTTAGTATATTTAGGGGGAGGGACTGTTGGGGGGAAAGTTGATGAATCCACTTTTGGATATACTGACCTTTAACAGAAGATGTTGCCGGTATTTGGGGTAGTTTACGAAATCTCAGGCAAAGGATTGAGACTGGATATTGAGATTTGGAGGCGTATGCATAATAAATAGAGCAGAAACCTTAACTGCTGGTACTGCAAAAATATGGAAGCGATCTCTTTAATTGGTCACTCCAACCTACAGTGAAGGAAGTCAAGTATTTTAGGCTGTAATTTATAGAAACCAGAAGGATCACTGTGAGTGTTCAATCACCACTAACTGCAGCAGAAATTGCATTAAAGATAACTTTGGGTCATGATGAGAGAAACACCAGTCCTTTCCTTTCCTGTTCAGCCTCTAATTGACTCAGGCAATTGTTTTTCTCTGTCCCCAAACTAGTAGATCCGGAGCTAGAAAGAGCGTACATCTCTGAACTTCTTCGGAGTGTTTTTTTTTTTTCTCTCTTGGCCTCACTCAGCCCTCCCAGACTAATTCAGAGACAGTTTGCACCACTCACTCTAAAAAGTGCTATATTTTCTTTATTTCTCTTGGTTAAGGAATTTTTATTCCCCTTAGGTATCTTTATCATTAACTAATGTCTCATACAGAAATTCCCGCTTTTTGCATGTCCAGAGGGCCTGGTAGAAACTAGGAACCCCTTTAAAGCTGGGGATCCCAAGTTCTTGTGATTAAGAAGTACAGTAACTGTTGTTTGTCTACTCCTGGTCCCTGCCAGAGTCTTCCATCCCTTCTCAAGTTAATACCTCTTTCTCTTCCCCACTCTTGCCCTTGTTCCCTTCATCTTACTTGAGAACAGCAATTTGTTGGTTTCCTCCTGAATACTTCTTTTAAATTGCTGTTACCATCTTTTTAAATTCCATATATATGCGTTAGTACACTGTATTGGTCTTTATCTTTCTGGCTTACTTCACTCTGTATAATGGACTGTATTGGACTGGAGCCCATTATACAAAATGAAGTAAGCCAGAAAGATATAGCCCAATACAGTATACTAATGCATATATATGGAATTTAAAAAGATGGTAATGATAACCCTATATACAAAACAGAAAAAGAGACACAGATGTACAGAGCAGACTTTTAGACTCTGTGGGAGAAGGCGAGGGTGGGATGATCTGAGAGAATAGCATTGAAACAAGTATACTATCAAGGGTGAAACAGATCACCAGTCCAGGTTGGATGCATGAGACAAGTGCTCAGGGCTGGTGCACTGGGAAGACCCAGAGGGATGGGATGGGGAGTGAGGTGGGGGGGGGGGGGGATTGGGATGGAGAACACATGTAAATCCATGGCTGATTCATGTCAATGTATGGCAAAAACCACTACAATATTGTAAAGAAATTAGCCTCCAACTAATAAAAATAAATGGAAAAAAATAATAAAAGTGTCCGGGAGCATGAAAAAAAATGCTGTCTTTCAAAATACTTTGTTTATATACCATATTTCCTGAAGTAGAGTATCACAGGTAGATACTCCAGATTAATTGCTGAGTATGTGAATGAGTGAAAGGGAGACATAAGAATATCAGAATGATTCACAAATTATCAAATACCATATATATTTGCGTATGTGTGTGTATGGCTATTTCAGTCAGTTCAGTCGCTCAGTCGTGTCCGACTCTTTGCGACCCCATGAACCACAGCACGCCAGACCTCCCTGTCCGTCACCAACTCCCGGAGTTTACCCAAACCCATGTTCATTGAGTTGGTGATGCCATCCAACCATCTCATCCTCTGTCATGCCCTTCTCCTCCTGCCTTCAATCTTTCCCAGCATCAGGGTCTTTTCAAATGATTCAGCTCTTCGCATCAGGTGGCCCAAGTATTGAAGTTTCAGCTTCAGCATCAGTCCTTCCAATGAATATTCAGGTCTGATTTCCTTTAGGATGGACTGGTTGGATCTCCTTGCAGTCCAAGGGACTCTGAACAGTCTTCTCCAACACCGCAGTTCAAAAGCATCAATTATTCGGTGCTCAGCGTTCTTTATAGTCCACCTCTCACATCCACACATGACCACTGGTATGGCTATTTAGTGAGAGCTAAATGAGAGTTGTCAGGCTTCCCTGGTGGCTCAGTGGTAAAGAATCCACTGGCCAATGCAGAAGACCTGGGTTCGATCCCTGGGTCGGGAAGATCCCCTGGAGAAGGAAATGGCAACCCACTCCAGTATTCTTGCCTGGTGAAATCCCACGGACAGAGGAGTCTGGTGGGCTACAGTTCATGTGGTCGTAGAGTCTGGCATGACAGAGCAACTAAACAGCAACAAGAGCAAATGAGAGTTAAAACTAAAGCTACCACACAATTTATAAGTGGAAGCTGCAGAGTTTATGATTTTGAAATGATTAGTATTTGGATAGTAGAAACTCTAGTATCCATTCTTCTGAAAACTTATAGAGGCATAGGTGATAACTCTATTCCTAAAAGATTTAGGGGTTTTTCTATGAGGTGAACAGAAATTGGAGATATTTAACATATTAAATGAATTCTTGAGTTTAATGTCCTTTATTCTAATGCTGGGAAGCTTTGAGACTACTGATAATAGAGGCAGATGTTTTAGTTATTGACTTTAGTCTGTGAGGAATTACATGAACTCATTTAGAGAGCTATGTGGCAAGTTCAAGGCCTTTTTGCTTTGTAAGAATCTAGAAGTTACTTTTTTCCTGAATATGCTAACATTACCACAGTTGACTGAAAAAAAAAAAAAGGAACAATTCAGGCTTTTTAGTATTGACTCCATTGATGCATAGATATTAAATTATATTTTCTTGTCAAACATTAATTCTATTATCATTGAATTATATATATGATAATACATGTGTATATGGTCATAGGTATATATAAAGAGAATATATTAATAATGTGAAATAATGACATAAACTGGTTTGACTAAAGCAGTATTTCAGAGAAGATCTGGCTTTTCTATGTAACTGAAAATTTATGTCTGTTCTTGTTTGCATGGCTATTGTGTGGAAAGTAGATTGTAGACAATAAGAATGGAAGTATGCTGATAAAGAGTAGACTAATGCAGAATCTGAGCTTGTATGTGGTAGCTTGGAGTGACTGCACTTGAGAGCAGATATTGACAAATTGATGCAGGGACAAGAGAGAGAAATCTATGTTTTTAGCTTGAGCATCCATGTGACAGGTGATGTCATTTGCTCAGGTGGAGAAGGGTGAGGGAGGAGGGGGTGTGGGAGACCTTAGGAGACAGAACAGCAGTCTGAGAATGTCACATTGCAGTTCACATTGTTTATTTATATGTGGTTCTACTAAGCAGGTAATTCAATAAGTCAGTCTGGTTGGCCAAGGAGATTTTTATATAAATGGTAGGGGTCATCAAAATTATAGAACTGAGTTATGCTACAGGGCCATATAAGATGGAAGGAAAATTGTTTTTTTTTTTTTTTCAAAGAGAAGGGGATCTGTGGGAAAGGTTTGGGGGGAAGTAATTAAAGATCACGGAGGAGAGGGTAAACCAACTGAGGTCTTGAAAGGGGCAGATAGTAATGTAGGAGAAAACCAAAGAATAGATGGTGTTAATAAAGGCACAAGGAGAATGTGTTTTAAGGAGTTGTCAGGGGTCAATTGTTGGAAACTAGGATGAGATAAAAAGTAAGAAGAGAGAAGGGAACAATGGATTTGACAGAATGGAGGCCAACAAAGAACTTGACACAAATGGAAGAAATCTGTTTTTTTTTTTTTAATGAAAAACACATGTTTTTGATTCTAATAAAGCTTTATAGATAGAAAAGGGTCCAAACCCAAAGAAAAATGTTCTTGAGGTCAGGAGATAGGACAGACAGGTTAAATAGAATGTCTTGATTTGAATGAAGACACTTAGCTGCAATAAATAGATGGTAAGTAGAGGGTGTAGGGACTTTCAGTTAAGATGCATTTTTTCTCTCATGTTTCATGTAGCACAGATCCTGGAGGTGAGGGTGAGCACCCTTTGTACTGCCCTTGCCATTTTCAAACTAGTTCTCTTTTCCCTTCCAAACTCTCAACTCTTGGCAGAATGCATCACCACAGTTCACTCAAAACCTTTCCCATTGCTATCCACCACCAAATATACAGTAATCACATTGATTTGTTGAGTCTTTTAATACTCAGATTATTTCATCTTTCTCTACCATCACTTTTGGCATGATGATTGCTATCTGGCCTCTCACTTTCTTAGTCTTTTTGAGTTTAATGATCTGTTTCTTTGCCCCAGTTTTGTCATAGATTCTTATTCTGAGCTGCTGTTGAAAATCTCCTTCAAGCATCTACTCTCTATCTGCTACCTCCCACCTCAGCAATTCTGGATCCTGAGGAAGTCCTGCCACTTGGTGATGCTACCACGTCATGTCAATCTGCCTTCTCATATTTCCTCCATTCCCTCTTACGAGCTTAGAGACCCTGGGTCTTCTTTATCACTCCTGGGCAGATGTCTGAATCTACCCTGATCTTCTCCTTTGATTGTCCATACCTGGCTAAACCCAACCCTCTCCTTCACACACATCTGCAAACAAGCAAGACAGACAAATAGGATGACTGGCTTCACATTAAATTAATGGACATAAGTCTCAAAGGAGCAATCCACAATGTGTAGCTTATTCCATTATACTCTCCCTAGTCTATGCATTTTTGGTCTCCTCTAAAAAAAGGAATTCTCTCTGCTCCTCAAACCACCTTCTCCTTTCTGTCTTAGCTGATAATCTTGTCTCCTATGCCATCTAGAAAACAGAAGCCATTAGATAGCTTTCTAATATTCTGAATACCCAAATACCTGTTGCTGCACAAAGACAGTAATGTTTGCTGGTTTGTGGTCAATTTTTTGGTAACCTTTTTTGATGTCTTCTCTTTCCTTTTTATGTTCCTTGCATCTTGTTATAGAGCAGAGTAGTAGTAGATGATTCTATTTAATAATCATCAGTAAAGTACTCAGGAAGCATAGAATACTTTCTGAAATTGGGTGTGTGTTTATTTGTCCATTCATTTGTTTTTAAATGACAGTCCTTATTTCACCCAAGTAGAAAGATGATGAGTGCATTTGAAGATAGTCATTATTGAGCAAAGGTTGCATTTTGTATATGGAACAAAAAATAGCATAATTGAATAAGAATACAAGTAGAGCAGTAGTTTTTCACTAATGTTTGGAGAGCAGATATTTTAAGAAAATGTTTGAATAATTTGAGGGAGTTTTAAAGATTTTTATTTCATATTGGATTGTAGTTGACTTACAGTGTTGTTTCAGGTATATAGCAAAGTGGTTCAGTTATACATATATCCACTTTTTTTCCTTTAGATCCTTCCCCACAAAGACCATTGCAGGGTTTTGAGTAGAGTTCCCCGTGCTATGCAGTAGGTCCTTATTAGTTATCCATTTTATATAGTATTGTGTTTATATCAATCCCAGTGTCTCAGTTTATTCCTCCCTGCTTTCCCCTGGTAACCATAGTTTGTTTTCTGCATCTGTGACTCTATCTTCTGTTTTACTTTGCACCTTTTTTTAGATTATAAGTTATATCATTTGATACTTGTCTATCTGACTTCACTCAGTATGACAATCTGTAGGTCCATCCATGTTGCTACAAATGACATTATTCTGTCCTTTTCTATGGCTGATTAATACTTTATTGAATGTGTATACCACATCTTTATCCATTCCTCTTTTGATGGACATTTAGGCTGCTTCCATGTCTTGCTATTGTAAATAGTGCTGCAGTAAACATCAGGTATATGTATCTTATCAAATTATGGTTTTCTCCATATATATGGCCAGGAGTGGTTTTCTTTTTTTTAAGGAACCTCCATCCTGTTTTCTCTAGTGCTTGTACCAGTTTACATTCCTACCAACAGTGTACCAGGGCTCCCTTTTCTGCATGGTGCGGGGTTCATGAAACATGTCTGTGGTCCCTGAGTAAGTGATACAAAAAGAAGAAAGGTTAAGATCAGGCTGGAGTTATTAAGACACAAGATGTTATTCAGTATATGTGAATGGGTGAGTTATCTATATGTATTTCATTTTAGAGGTACCTCTAATCATGACCAGGGATACTAAATATGTTGTAAATGCTTTTTAGGAGCCACTGTTTGGAGTTTATAATGGCATATTCAAATCTACTTTGAAGATAATTATGCTAATTATACGATTGTTTTTTATTTTGTACTGTTGGACAGAAAAGCAGAGGTTACTGACAAGCAGATGATGAATCAACTAGAACATTGGTGCAGTTTTAAACTAGGCATATTCTATGTTAATATGACAGATTGTTGAGTAAGCAGAATTTGGTGATTTGATGTGCAATTAGCAAAATAAATAGAGCAAATTATAATCAGATGTAAATATTGAAGTGCTTTTTTATTTTTTTAAATATTAGGTATTCAATTGACAGAAACACAGATTTGGAGAGATACTTCAATATCGATGCCAACAGTGGAGTTATTACAACCGCCAAATCTTTGGATCGAGAGACGAACGCTGTTCACAATATCACAGTCCTTGCAATGGAGAGCCGTAAGTTGTAAGGTTTAACATTAACTTGGGATGGAGGACATTGAGAGTGGAGAATGGGCTGCCATGAATTTATAATTTCAACTTGAATTTTACTAGATACTTGTTGGAATTCAGTAAAATTTTGAAACTCCCTAATTTCAAGGTGTGAAATATACTTACATTTTCTAACTTGGTTTGCTAATACTTGAAAGTTAATGGAATGCAGTTACCATAAAATAATGGGCCTGATTTACCCTCAGCCAGTTTCTTCTTATCTCGTGGTCGTATTTCATGTGCTGCATCTACGCTGACATGGGTTGGTTCAGTAGCTTACAAAAACAGTCAACTGGTCTCTAGCCAGACACTCAAGTTTGTACATGCTCTAAACTAATTTTTATCCTTGATGAGAGAAACTTTGAGAACAATGCACAATTACATTGTATGCATGTTTATAATATGGTATATATATACATAGGTAATATGTATAGATATATTCATTTATTCATATATATATGAATTTGTGAATTCATATATTCATAGGTAATATTATAGATATATTCATACAAAAGGAACTCTAGCATCAGATAATATTGAAATTCATGGCTTCTTTGTCACTGTCTGTGTGTATATGACATTTGGATCAGAATTTCTGTTTCTGTCTTTAAAATCTGCAGTGTTATGCTTCTAGATTTTACTTGAAGCATGATCATTTCCTTATTAGATTTGCGCTTTAGAGGCAGACATTTTTGATTGATTCTAACTGTTCATAATATAAGTTTCTTAAGAAAGATGGCATTGAAGTAATAGCTTTACTCTAAGCACAAGCAGAGATCAGAGGTTGCAGGTTCAATTCCAGCCACCTGTACTAAAGTGAGTATTAAAGTGATGAGTCACAGGTTTTGGTTTTCCAGTGCATATGAAAGTTATACTAATCAGTATTCTGTGAAGTTTGCAATAAATAGCATTATGTTTAGAGAAACAACATTGACACCCTAAGAAATATTTTAATGCCAAAGATTGCTGTCATCTGAACCTTCAGATGTAAGAATATTAGGAACATCAGAGGTCACCATAACACATAATAAATATAAGTTTTGAAATACTGTGAGAATTACCAAAAATGGGACAGAGACAGGAGGTAGGTGAGCTGGTATTGTTGCAGAAATGGGACTGATGGATGTGCTTGCTGAAGAGTTGGCATACACCTTCAATTTGTAGAACACACAATCTCTACAAAGCACATTCAAGGAAAGTGCAATAGAATAAGGTGTGCCTGTAAATGAGAAAATCTTTTCCTCTTTACTAGAGAATCCATCTCAGGTGGGAAGAGGCTATGTAGCAATCACTATCCTTGACATCAATGACAACGCCCCTGAGTTTGCCATGGACTATGAGACCACTGTTTGTGAAAACGCCCAGCCAGGCCAGGTAAGAGGCTTCAGAATACCAGCCTCCTCCTTCGTGATTTCTTTAAAAATACCCAGCGGTAGCTGCCTTTGAAATCCTGCCAGCTTTAAGATGAAATATCATCAGCATGTTTCAGCAAAACCAACACTTTGATGTATAGCATAAACTAATATTAAAGGAACTTTCAAATTCTGGTTTAATTGGAATGATGAAAAAAATTCCTCCAGAAGAAAGGTAAACATTGTAAAAGCCATGGTAGATGTTAAGGGCTTAGGCTTTTTTAAAGAGAAATATAGCATGTGAAGCTTGATTGGGCCATTTCCCATGTTACACAGCGGGGCTTACATACTTTGAAGTTCCACGAATTTAGTGGAGTGTAGCTTCCTTGTGGTTTGGTCTGGTTATCCGTATTGTCAGTGTCTTGTGATGTTTCTGATAAGGTATAATCAGTTGGTATGGCTTATCTGTGAGGTTCACAAAAGTCAGTTCAAATACGCATTTTGAAAAGAACATGATTTGATTTTCAGAGCCCTTTTTAGATTGCCTTCATATCAGTATGTGTGTTAGTCACTCAGTCGTGTCTGACTTTTTGTGATTCCATGGACTGTAGCCCGTCAGACTTCTCTGTTCATGGGGTTTTCCAGGCGAGAATACTGGACTGGATTGCCATTTCCTTCTCCAGGGGAATCTTCCCCAAACCTAGGTCTCCCACATTGTGGGCAGATTGTTTCTTGTCTTAGCCACCAGGGAAGTCCTCATTTCAGTACACCGGACCCTTCCCCAGCTCATTCCCCAGGACAGTATTTATCATCAGTGTTAAGCCGCTCTGTTCTCTGCTCAAAAAACACAGCACACTGACATGCTGTCCTGTTTTACATTGTCTATTCCTTCCTAGGTTATCCAGAAAGTCAGTGCTGTCGATAAAGATGAGCCATCCAATGGCCACCAGTTTTATTTCAGCTTAACAACTGATGCAACAAACAACCACAACTTTTCATTGAAAGACAACAAAGGTAAGGTTTAACTGTTGTCACCAGAGGAGGCAACAGGTAGGCGCTTTCTAAACAGGAGAGCTTTTTCTCACTCAGGAATGCTGATGGGAGATTTTTATTTTTTTCCTCATAACAGCAAGGACATTAATTAAAGGGAAATGAGCCCCTCAAGTAATTTTTATCTATGGATTTTCCGTCATGAAGAAGAAACTGCTACTTAAATCATTTTAGGCCTAATCCAAAGAGGGAAGAGGACAGATTCATCTCTCTGTCTTTTCTTTCTGGCTATTTGCTTCCTTGTTTGTATACAAAGCTCTTTAACCAGAGTATCTAATCAGTAGAGGGTCAGCTAAATGCCTTAGTAAGGATTATATTACCTAGGCATAACTTGAGGCATTAGGAAAGTAATTGGACATAACACATTTCAATCTAAATCAACTTTGACACAGCATTTTCAGTGTCAACATCAGTTATTGTTTCATTTTTAGCATAAAAGTAATCCATGGAAATAATGTACTCTTGATGCAAAGAAATACAGAATTTAAAAGGAATAACGAATTCCCTGTCATTCCAAATCCCATTTCTCTGCTACAGAGAAAAGCAGTTTTATAAATGTCATTATAGAAACATTTTCCAAATATCTGTAGCTAGTTTCTGGTTTTGCTCAATTATATAAACACACACACACAAACTTACAGCCATATAGATAGTGTATTTAGTCACTAAGTTGTGTCTGAGTCTTACCTGACCCTATGGACTGTAGCCCACCAGGATCCTCTGTCCATGTAATTTTCCAGGCAAGAATACTGGAGTCGGTTGCTATTTCCTTCTCCAATAGATAGTATATAGACAATCATAAAAACTTTTCAAAGAAACATGAGAACTTGCTATTTATTATCTAACTGTGATGTATGTATGTGTGCGTGTGTAAACACAAAGAGAGAGGATTATCAAAAGTTCAAAGTGTTAGTCGCTCAGTCATGTCCAACTCTTTGCGACCACATGGACTATAGCCTGCTAGACTTTTCTGTTCATGGGACTCTCCAGGCAAGAATACTGGAGTGGATTGCCATTTCCTCCTCCAGGGGATATTCCCAACCCAGGGATTGAACCCAGGTCTCTCACATTACAGGCAGATTCTTTCCTTTCTGAGCCACCACAGAGGAGTATATACCCCAACAATATAGAAAGTGTAATTTTTCCAGTTTTAATATGTGATTCAAGTTTCAGAAAAACCAAATGTAGAATGTGTTAGTCCAGTCTGACTTACTAAAAAGACTTGCTTTCAGACAATGGACATTGCAAGTGCTTTTACCTGAAGCCACCAACTATTTTACTGGAGAAAATTCAGCTTTGGCCTCAAAAATTCTATCTGAAAATAATATTTTTTCTGATGCCACTCTCTGCTTAATGAGGATACTGTCTTTTCCCATTCACAACATAAAAGGAAGCACATTCTCTGTGTGGGTAATCCCAGGCTCTCTGTCTTCATCATAGTTGGAAAAGATCATTCTCAGCACCTGTACAGAGGAGAGTTTGGCCTCAGAGGGTCTGAATATTTCCCCCACCTGTCATCAGCCAGCACCACCATGATTGTTGGACCAGCACAGGAACTAAAATGGTTGGATTTTCCGGGAATTCATCCCAGCCACACAATTAAAAACTTTTCCCAAGTCAAGCCCTTGCTTATGGGAATCTTGGAGGAAAACATAAGGAACAGGAAGAAGGATCACCAGTTCAAATGTTGGGTTCCATTTTAGGGGGTACATAGAGAACATGGTGAACTTTATGATCTCTTTCCCAAGCATAGGGACATTACTACAAATTTAAAAATCACCTATCAGATATTGGACATTTCAGCATGTACTCCCCAATTTGTTGTATGTGTGTGTTATTTGATGCCAGGCATGTTAGATTACAAATCTGCAACTCTGAAAAACCTTTGTGTATCAAGTCATAAATATGTATAACATCTGATCAGTAGGGAGGCAGACTAGTGGTGTGTGTGTGTGTGTGTTAAGTTACAGAAACATGCTCAACATAATATCCTTCAACTCCATGTGTAGTTTTTAAATGAACACTCTTGAATTCTTACATTTTAAAATAAAAGATTTGTTTATATAGAAACCTACCAGCTGAACACCAAACACTTTTCTTCCTGTTACATTTGTAATTCCAGTCTCATGAGTGCATGCTCTTCTGGGCTGTTAGAGAGAGTAGATGTCAGCTGGCTCTTTGATTAGAGTATTGTTAATTCTTTGATAACACTGTATATTAAAGCACAGTAGATAAAACTATGGTCCCGGCGTTCCCTCTTTGCCATTATATTTTAATTAATTGCTATAAATTTTAAAATCACAGAAATTCCTTTATTAATTAAGGTAAGGTAACTGAACAAATTGTTAGCAGATTTAAAAAGTCTATTTCTGATATAGAAATTAAAGTTATATCATACAGCTATGTCATTCAGACTTACCACTGTTAAAAGTTTGATAGTAACTAATTGTTTAGATGAAATAAAATATTGAATATAAATTAATTTCAAATGGCCTAATTTATCACTGATAAAATGTTTTTATATACATGATGTTTTGGTAATGCTATGGGCCTTATGGATTTTTAAAAATTATATAACAATTCCTCTTTTGAATAACTTTGTGTATTCTTTTTAAAACAAGAGTGGCTTATTTTACTTGGTTGTGTATTGGGCTTGGAAATTGTCAAAGAAAGGATGGATTGGAAATTTCACCTATCTCTCCAATGACATTGCAAAAATATTTAACCTGTTAATTATTATTATCCTTTCTATAAGCATATGGTTTGAAATTTCAGATTGTAAAAATTATATCTAGTATACACTTTTTAATATGATAAATGATGGATAAACAGTTTCCTGTTTAGTTTTACTTTATAACTGTTTCTTTGGCCATAACCATGTAGCACGATGTAAGTTTTTAAAAATGTATGCAGATGAACCAGTATTTGGAAATATGGCTCTCTATCAAAAGAAGCTAAGGAGAGTGACTTTAAGTCAGATGAAGTTTGGGGGTGCAGAGTCCATCAGAAATCTTGTATTCTATACGTTTGCTCTCTTCACCCTAGACAACACAGCCTCAATCCTCACCAGGAGAAATGGTTTCCGGAGACAGGAGCAGTCTGTCTACTACCTGCCCATCTTCATCGTGGACAGCGGGTCGCCTTCGCTCAGCAGCACCAACACCCTCACCATCCGCGTGTGTGACTGTGACGCAGACGGGGTCGCCCAGACCTGCAACGCCGAGGCCTACGTCCTCCCCGCCGGGCTCAGCACGGGGGCCCTGATCGCGATTCTGGCCTGTGTCCTGACCCTGCTGGGTAGGTGCCGTTTGCGATGCTGTGTAAGAGCAGTCACAGCCGCCGGCGGTCAGGACTTCTCATACATTCTGAGAACACGTGCAGATAGTCTCACCCATGCTGTTTGGCTCACAGAGGAATGACCTTCGGCCACGCTTTCCAGTGATACGGTTAAAAGTGAAATCGTCAATTTTTATTTTGTAAACATCAGTGAAGATAAATGGCTTCTGTTGAAAATGTTGTTTTTAAAGATTTTAAAAAGCATTTACCATATCCTCCAGCCTATTTGTTTTAGAGTTCAGGAGGCCCAATGAGACTAGAGAGAATCTTTTCTATGTTATTTCGATAATATGCTTATTTTGGAAATCATGGCCTTCAGTGGAATCTAGTACTTAACTCCTTAAGACATGAACATTATGTTAGTCTCTATTCTTGCCTGTGTGTTTGAAATACATCATAATTTTTTTAAAAAGACCAATGGATATGAGGGCATAAAAAAAAGAAATGATGACTTTACATCCTGCCTCTTTTCAGAAAAGATTTAAACTACATTTTACTATTTGCAAAGCTCAAAAGATTACAATTTCAGCAGTGCAAAATTTCCCAAGAAGAATTTACATATGTAATTGTACTTTTCCATGATTACTTTATTATGTGGTTAAGCTTGATTTATAACTCATATTAGAATTGCAGTTTTATAAGAGATTATGCAGCATCCTTTTAAAAATTGGAAGGCGTCCAACATGGGCATTGGGTAATGGGTTTATTCCTTTACATTCTGTGAAGGCAAAGTGTAGTTTCCTACAGTGAGGACAGTAAGCATTTAATATTGCATCTGAGCCTGTACTCTTGTGTTTTCTTGGGGCTTAGTATAATTTGTAAATGCATTTATAGTTTTATAAAAGCAGAATTTAGCAATGAGAATCATAATTGTATAATACTTAAAAGCAAGAATTTATGGAGTTAGGTAAAAGCTAGCTTTTATGCCTGCCTCCAACATGTACTATGAGTTTGAGCAAGCTCTGGGAGTTGGTGATGGACAGGGAAGCCTGGCATGCTGCAGTCCGTGGGGTCACAAAGAGTCGGACACAACTGAGTGAGCCAACTGACTGGACATATACAAGCTCTTCACCAAGGGGAACATTAATTCTTCTAAGGCTAGCTTCTTAATCTCAAAGGAGAAAATAATATAGCTAAATTCATAAAGCTGTTGTGAAAATTAAATGATAATTCATGTGCCAACCATCTAGTGAGCATTCCATAAATTTTAAGTCTTATTGATAAAGCAAGTTCTTAACCTATTAACCAAGGTAAGACCTAATTACTAATACACTGTGGAAATAATCTCATGAAAATGGAAGTTATTTCCTTCAGCTAACCAAATCTAGAAGGGCATAAGCTATTTTTTTTCATATAGCGTCATACAGATGGCCAAAACTTTTAGAAATTCATTAGAAATGGCAAGTAATTCCCAATGAAAGTCTGAATATAATGTAAAGGACTTGAGTCAGTTTTGAAAAAGACTGGACCATTGCAAACTGCTTATTATTTCTTTACCAGATTTTAAAACATGTTAATAAGAGGTAAGTTGTATATTTATTTTATAGTAGCTGGATAACCTAGAAGGTAAATATTTTCCTTTGTGTGTGTGTGTTTAATTTTATCGGAGTATTGTTTTCTTATTTACAATGTTGTTTCAGGTGTATAGCAAAGTGAATCAGTTTTTACAT